>NC_061122.1:195602133-195875706 GCF_002878395.1 Capsicum annuum | reverse complement strand
GTAGAAAACTAAAAATATCAAGATATTTTAAGTGTATTTTTGATCCTTCACTTTATTCATAAGGCATTATAATAATTGCTATGTTGTTTGTCGATAGAGAAAAACGTAAAAATAATTTGTCATATGAGATTTTATGATTTATTTTAGACGATCATTTAGATGTATAAATCTCTTGTATTTGTATGAATACTTCTAGAGTATTTGTTCATTGATCTTACTTCTTGCCCTGTTATGCCTATAGAATGCAAATCCTGAGACACATGTTAGTGTCAATTTGGTTTCTGAAGCTTGTGTTGAGGTTATTGCCAATGTTGTTGTGAAGGCACTGATGTCTTTAGATGGACTGACATTCAGAGTGTCGAGCTTTCATAAGCATCAAATTTGAATGACAAATGACCTTCGTGGTCAAATAGGTAGAAATTAAAAAAATTGAGATATTTTAGGTGTATTTTTATCCTTCACTTAATTCATCAGTCATCATAAAATTTCAAGTTATATGTTGATAGAGAAAAATCATGAAAGAGTGAGTAGTAGTATGAATTTTTTGTTACATTACCATTTATATGTTTAGAGTGTCTGGTAAAATTCAAGTATAAAGCTAAAAAGGTCAAAATACTTTGGGTATTTTTTCGATCCTTCACTTTATTCATAAATCATCATAGAAAATTTTCAAACTGTTTGTCGATAGAAAAAAAAAAAGAGAAAATACTTTATTACCACCTTAAACTAGACGCGAAAAGGTGAGACACACCCGAACTTTAGGAGGTCCTATTGCCCCCTGGACTAATTAAAATTATATTTTTGACAACCTTAGTGCCTACGTGAAACATACGTGTTCTAATAGAGTATTTTCTAAAACAAATAATGATTTGTAGTATGAATCCCACAAACTTAGATTACAACTATTTAACTTTTTCTTATAAAATTAGTAATATTTTTAGGATACTAAATTTCACGAGTTTATGATTCTACTATAAAGTTCTTGACAATCAGAATAATAACAAATAAAAATAATAGAGTAGAAGAAAATATAATAATAGAAATCTGGAGAGAATGAATAAATTAGACAAAAAATAGAAATAGACTTTTAATCTTATCTAGGAACATAGTAGATTGTCTTTCTTTAAATTTAATTTTTTACAATGTTATTTCGTTTTAGATTTAGATTTTAGCATCGTAACATTTTATTTAATTTTAGTTTTTTGGTTTTAATATAGAGAGTCTTATACCTAGAGGAACTAAAGGTGGTTTCAAATAGAAAATCAAAAAAATCAAGATACTTTAGGTGTGTTTTTGATCCTTCACTTTTATTCATTAAGCATCATGTTCACGTCAATTCTTTGTTGTTGCTCTATATGAAATCATACCCTAATTTTAAAATGAATGTATAAATTCATTTTAAAAACACTATTTGCACCAAAAATTATTATGTTTATTTTTTAGTATATAGTCTTTTGTATTGACGTGAGATACACGTGCAATGCACGTACACTAAACTAATTATATTAAAAGTGTGAAGACCCTTATAATTTGTGTTTTCCCTTTTTACCCTTCATTAAAAGTCTTTCTTTAAACAAAATCATCTTTTTCCTTTTTATGATATTAAATATTAATTTAAATTGTAAAATCCTATATTACATAGTTATTTACATTACAAAGTTTTATTCTGTTTCAAGTGGGCAACTATGACGTCCAAAAATATCATAAATTATAAAGTTTTTTGCAAAGTCCTATGCTAAATATTATACATGGCGCAAAATCCTATCCCATCCAATCCTATTCATATCTATAATATATTATAGTGTGAAGAGTATTAGAAATATCATTTGAACTTTTGTCTGCTTGCCTTTGGTATTTCGGAGAAGCAAAAGTCTTTGCTTTAGACAAAAATGTCTTTTCAATATATTTTTTTTAATATTTAAGAGTTGAAAATTAATTAAATATATTTATGATAGAACATTTTTTTATTAGAAGTCATCAGAATTAATGACAACTAATATTTTTTTATTAGTTTAAAATTCTAATCAACTAAATTTAATTTTAAAAAGATTTAAAAAGTCTATAAATCTACATCTACATCTACAGTATATTACAATAAAATAGATATTTTAAATTTTTTACACTTCGTTAAAAAAATAGTTTAAATAATTAAAATATATACGTGCGAGGCACGTGCGGCTAAACTAGTAAGAATAAATGTACAAGTATTATATATTAATTTTTTATTTATTTTGAAAAGAAAAAAAAGGAGAGACTATAAGGTGGGAAATTAAATTTTACTGATACAGTGAAAGGTTGGGAGTATGCTTACCAAAAACAGAAAGTTTGGGAGTAGTCAATCAAGTGAGACACTAATGGCTCATTTCACCAAGCTTATTTTTATCCAAAAATGAATAAGTGCTCTTGGGGAGTAGACAGTAGCAAGAACCAGTTTTTTATAGGTTAAAAAAGTAACCTCTACCAACATGGGTTGTGATGCAACGGATAGGGCTGCTCCATTCTTAACTAGAGGTCGAGAGTTCGATCCTGGACATGGAGAAACTCTATTGGGAGCGCTACCTCCCGAGTGGGACCCTACCCAGCGCGAATCCGGATTAATCGGGCTCCAATGCGGGTACCAAACACTGGATGACAAAAAAAAGTAACTTCTCCCCAAATTCACTTTGAAGAAAAAAATACACTTAAAAGAACTTTTCAAAGCTTAGTCAAACTCTAATTGCTGCTCAAAAGTGCTTATTTAAATTTATTGGTCAAACACAAACTGTTTCTCACCATAATTACTTTTTTGATAAACCCTTATCAAAATAAATATTTTATAATCTTGATCAAACAGGCTATAAGATTCTCCTAGTATTATATAGAGTTAATACATAAAAATGACCCTAAACTTGACACCAAATTATAACTTTGACTTTAAACTTTGACAGTGCACAAATATGACCTTTAACTATTCAAAACTGCACAAATATGACCTCCAATCCTACATGGCAAAACGCGTGTTCAACACGCAAAACTGAGCGCATTTAGCTTAAAATCTAAGGGCATAATACATAAATATGACCTTAAACTTTGACAGTGCACAAATATGACCTTTAACTATTCAAAACTGCACAAATATGACCTTTAAATGACTTTTCACTATTATTTTTTAAATTATTTTTGGCTCAAAGATGAAAATGACATCTAATTTCTTTTGTCATTGCGGAAAAAGAGCAATATTGAAGATTTATTAATTAGGTGGGTTAGCCTCATACGAAAAAATCACGCGGGTATATATATATATTATAAAGCAGAGGGCGAATTTAAGTTATATAATATATCTAAATATAATTTATTTAAATATTAAATTAAAGATGAAACTATACAAATAATAAAAAAATTATAGTTTTAATAAAATGTTATTAAATTAACGTTATTAAGGATAGTAGTAGTAGTATATTAAATTAACGTTATTACAATGTTATTAAATTAACGTTATTAAAACATTATTAAATTAATGCAAGGGCGGACCTACGTGGTTTCCATGGGGTTCACCCGAACCCCTTCGATAAAAAAATTACGTTATATATAAGGTAGAAAATCTATATTTATGTACGTATATTAATGTTGAACCACATGAAACAAGGCACTTAGATAGCCCAGTGGTGTTATTTGCTCTTCTTGGGCGCTTTCTTAAGCCTACTGCGCGGGTTCGATTTTTTAATTAAAAAAAAAGCTAGGTGTTACAGCTATAGAAACAACAACAACAACAACAACAACAACAACAACAACAACAATAATAATAATTAAAAAAAAAAAAGGATGCCTTTTTAACACAAAAAGTAAAACTTTGACAGTGCACAAATATGACCTATAACTATTCAAAACTGCACAAATATGACCTTCCTCCAAGTCAGCCCTTTTAACAATGTGGCACCGTGTGATTGGATTACCTTTCTACGTAGGCGCGAGTGAAACTCACGCATGGGGTTGCAAAATCGGAGGTCATATTTGTTCAGGTTTTGAATAGTTAAAGGTCCTATTTGTGCACTATCAAAGTTTAAGGTCAAAGTTATAATTTGGTGTCAATTTAGGATCTGTTTTATGTATTAAATCTATTATATATTACTAGTTTAGCCGCACGTGTCTCGTACGTGTAACTTTTGATTACTTAAAATTAGATGACTTTGTCTATTACGAAGATTTTTTATGAAGCATAAAAGTTCTAAACATATATTTTATCGTAAGCACATATATATTTTACCACCAGAAGTTTCAAGTGATTAATCAATTTAATATATTGTAGATGTAGATTTATAGACTTTTTAAATCTTCTTAAAATCAAATTTAGTTGATATAGAATTCTTAAACTAATGCAAAAATATTAGTTGTCATTAATTCTGATCACTTCTAATAAGGAAATGTTTTATCATAAATATATTTAATTAATTTTCAACTCGTAAATATTAGGAAAAAATAGTGAAAAAATGATTTTTCTTTAAAACAAAGACTTCTAATGAATGGTAAAAAGTTCAAACGACATTTGTAAGCCTTTCACACTTTTAGTATATTATAGATATAGATATAAATATATATTATCCATAAATATATTTTGTAAAATTTTGATGACTTCTAATAAGGAAAGGTTTTATTATAAAGATATTTAATTAATTTTTCAACTCTTAAATATTTAAAAAAATAGTAAAAAGACGATTTTGTCTAAAACAAAGACTTTCAATGAAGGGCAAAAAGTTTAAACAACATTTCTTAAGTTCTTCACACTTTTAATATATTATATATTATAGATTATATATATATATATATATATATATATAGATTATAGATTATAGATTATAGATTATAGATTATGGATTATTGATTACAGATACTATTATAGATTATAGATATCGATATGTATTATAGATTATAGATAAACTAAAAATATGATACTCAAGCTAAGATATCGATATGTATTATAGATTATAGATAAACTAAAAATATGATACTCAAGCTAATTTCAAGAGATAAAATATCATTGTATTTCGATTTAAAAAATTTGTATCCTAAGAAAAACTTTTATGACTGTGTAAAGCACAACCAAGTACCTAGTGTAAAATAAGTGAGAAGTTTACAGAGCGATGAAAGGATAATTTAAATATACGTTCTTATGAGTTATGGCTGTTAAATTTCACAAAGAGCGTATAAAACGATAACTTTAAATTTGAGTCTCTCCTTTTCACTACAAGAACAACAGTATCCCTAATAGTAGAACTAGATTATTTTCCATTTTAGACTTTTACTCTCTTAAAAAGTAACTTGGCTTTGAAAAAGAGATCCATAGATACTTGACGGGAAGCTTTTTGAAAGGCGATGCGGTTTCCTGTTGCAGTAAGAAGAAAGAGTTCATATGCATAGATAAAACATGCAATCACTTTATAAAAAGTACCATCTAGCTAAGTGCAGAGAGAGGAGAGAGGACAGTAGCTGTGAACGGTATTTCAACGGTTTAAAAAAAAAAAAAAGGAGTCGTTTATCATGAGAGAACAAAGGTCGAATCTGAGAATAGCAACTAGCTCTTAGAGTGTGATCCGTATGGAAGAAAACGAGTGGTTTCTTACTATCTTGTGCTCGAATGCAAGAAAAAAATACTATCACAAAAGCATGTGCATAAACAACAACAACAACAAAGTCAGTGTGTTCCCACAAAGTGGGGTCTGGAAAGGGTAAGATGTACGCAGTTCATACCGCTACTTCCGAAGAAGTAGAGAGGCTGTTTCCGATAGATCCCGGCTCAAGATAAAGAATCGTAGACAAGGAGATGGATTACATAACAGAAAAAGGTGTAAGGAATAATAAAAAGTAAATCAGAGCAATACGCAAATACGAGAGATACTGCAACACGAAATAAGAAAATAGCAATTGAGAAATTATAAATGGGACACCACATATAAGTAACAAATACTTACAGCCATAGACACCTATGAACACAGTCCTAAAATTACTAATCCGGCTACACAAGATCTCTCCGATTGGCTAGCTACATAAAAGCTTGTGCATATATTATCTAAAATAAAACTACAGAGGATGAGATGAAGTTGGACGAAGAATAATGGGTGCTGTGGTGGGTGGGTACGGGGGAGGGAGGGAGTGGGCAGGGTGAAGTGGGGGTCGAGAAGGGGTTAGGGGTGGGGTTTGTAGTTGTGAGGTTACGGAAAAGACAATGCTACTTTGTTTTCCCTGCTTTCATTAGAGAAGTCACTTACCTTATTTTCAAGGAGCAAGAAAAATATTTTTCAAACTTTTTGACCAACCAAACACGAGAATGATGGGTACGAAACCTCTAATACATTTGTGAAGACGTGGTATCATTCCTTTAATTAGTGAATATTTACTTAAAATTGTTGTTACCGATGAATTATTGTTTTTTTAGGCAAAATAGTCTATTGAATCTTTGTACTTGTTTCCGTTGTAAAATAGACACTTTAACCCATCAAAATATAAAATTTTAAACCCTTCTGACCATGTGTGTGACTCACTCTCTTTAAAAAAATATCACGTCATATTCACGTCACATAAATCAATCATAATATCACGTCACACGATGAAGATTTGGGAGAGGGTGGTGGAGCGGAGGTTGAGAGAGATAGTGTCTATTTCGGATAATCAATTTGGATTTATGTATGACCGCTCGACGACTAAGGCAATTCACCTAGTGCGGAGATTGATTGAGCAGTATAGAGAGAGGAAGAGAGATCTGCACATGGTGTTTATTGACTTGGAAAAGGCGTATAACAAAGTCCCTAGGGAGGTTTTTTGGAGATGCTTGGAGGTGAGGGGGTCCTTGTGGTATACATTCGTTTGATTAGGGACATGTACGAGGGGGCGAAGACTCGGGTAAAGACGATGGGAGGAAATTCCGAGCATTTTTCGAGCTTGGAGGGGTTGCACCAGGGATCGACTCTTAGTCCATTTTTATTCGTCGTGGTAATGAATTGTTGACACGGAGTATTCAAGGTGAGGTGCCATGGTGTATGCTTTTTGCGGATGATGTAGTCTTGATTGATGAGTCACGTCGAGGTGTTAATGATAAGTTGGAGGTTTGGAGACAAACTCTAGAAGCTAAAGGTTTCAGGTTGAGTAGGACCAATACAGAGTACTTAGAGTGCAAGTTCAGTGAATCGAGGCAAGAGGACGAGGTGGTAGTAAAGTTGGAGTCTCAGGTGGTTTGTAAGAGGGATAGTTTTAAGTACCTTGGGTCCATGATTCAGGGGAATGGAGAGATTGATGAGGATGTCTCTCCCCGTATTGGGGCAGGTTGGTTAAAATGGCGGCTCGCCTCGAGAATTTTATGCGATAAAAAGGTGCTACCCAAGCTTAAAGGCAAATTCTATAGAGTTGCAGTTCGGCCGATTATGTTGTATGAAGCAGAGTGTTGGCCGGTTAAGAATTCTCACATCCAGAAGTTGAAGGTGGTGGAAATAAGGATGTTGCGCTGGATGTGTAGTTTCACGAGGGCTGACAGGGTTAAGAATGAGATTATTCGGGAGAAGATGGGAGTGGCGTCGGTGGAGGATAAGATTCGAGAAGTGAGGTTGAGATGGTTTGGGCATGTGATGAGAAGGGACACGGATGCTCCAGTCCATAGGTATGAGAGGTTGGCCTTGGATGGTTTCAAGCGGGGTAGGGGTAGACCGAAAAAATACTAGAGAAAAGTGATTAGATGTGACATGAAGCAATTACGACTCACTGAGGACATCACCCTCAATAGAAAGGTTTGGAGGAAGAGTATTAGGGTAGGGGGCAAAGGGGTATGGTCAAGTCATAGGATGTAGTTAGAAGAGTTTGGTGTAACTTGGTTGGTAGTGCTAGGTTTGGGGGAAGTGGGGTACCCTTTGTTGGTTAATGTACGTTTTTTGTTGTTGTTGTATCGCTATTTTTTTCATCATGTTGCATGCATGCGATGTTTGAATACAGTCCTTTGTCTCAATCCGGAGGTCTTTCGGAAACAGCCTCTCTACTTCTTCGAAGGTAGTGGTATGGACTGCGTACATTCTACCTTCCCAGACCCCACTATGTGAAAATATACTGGGTTTGTTGTTGTTGTAATAACATTAAATAAAAAACAAAATAATAAATTAAAAATTTATTTTTTAAAACAAAATTCATCTCCACCATTATTTAAAAATTAAAAATAACAATTTGTATCATATCGATATAACTTCAACAATTTATAACATAAATCAGAATTTATATATCATAAATTCCGATTCAAAATTATAAAATCTTGTAATTTATATTACAAAATCAAAAACTTCAACAACGAAGATGAAATTTTGACCCAAGATTTCACCATATATCATATAATCAAAAACTTCAACAACAAAAAGGTTCATCTCCACCATTATTTAAAAAAATTAATCTCTGCCATTAAATAAAAAAAATTAAAATTAAAAATTTATTTTTTAAAATAAAATTCATCTCCACAATTATTTAAAAATTTAAAATAACAATTTATTCATATTATATATCATAAAATTTGTGGTGTGTGTGTGTGGCGGTGGAGGAGGGGGGTGGGAGGTTGCCTAGTGTGATGGTGCTGCCTGGGGTTGGTCGTGGTGCTGCGTGGAGGTTGGGGACGAGGACGGGGGAGGGTGGGGGACGGGGTGGGGGGCGAAGGAGGGTGGTGGGTTTTTTTATTGTTAATTTTTGTACTTTTTAAAAAAATTATCATTTTTTAAAAATATTTTTAAATAAAAAATACTGATTCAATCGCGTAAAAAATGCGTTTGCACGCGGTTTTTCAACTCAGCAACTTAATGCCACATGTTTTTCCAACTCAGCAATTCAATGCCATATATGCATCAGAAGGGTCAAAAAATCTTGTATTTTAACAAAGTTAAAGGATACAAGTGACAAATGGCTAAGTACAAATAGAAATAAGTACAAGGATCCAATAGTCCATTTTGCCTTTTTTTATGCTAGATACTAAATAAACACAACCTTCACACAGAGGTAATAATTGAAATGGAAGCAGTACTGCGCAGATTTGACAGTCATAAGGCGTTCAGGTGAATTGAAATCTTGCAATTATTTGCTAACCAGCATATTCTGAAATTTGAGGAAAACCTTGATCCAGGTTGCATCGCATATGACAATGAGATCCAAACTAGATTTTGGAATCCTATTCCTAAATTCTTTTTCCCCAAGCATGGCGATTTGTAGTTTAGTAATGCAGATTTTGAAGACAGATCCGCGTAAAATCTTCAAAAATACAAAGTTCTAATGGAAAATTTTAACTCCAGTACAATGATGCAAGAACCAACAAAAGTTTCTGTTTTTAACTACCACCAAATGCTCCTTGGGGCCGACTTAAGATGATACTTAAGATGATACATAAGATGACTAGCCTGCAAGCATGTAGAGTCACCATATAGCTCAGTGTGTGCCAACATACACACCAAGCTGTACTTTGTTCAAACTAGATCTACCTACCGGAAAAAGAAAAACAAAACCAAGCTCTGCAGACTAGGACAGACCTCAACATGCGATAAAGACCTTTAGAGCTAGAGAGATGCATCAACTGCAGCCAATCAAGATAAAATTTTGGCAATCACACCTTCTTGATGATTTGGACGACGTCTTCATCTTCTAGTTCATGTTCCTGGTTCAGAACAAGAGTAAAGACCGGTATCCTGATTGCAGAAAACCAAGGGACAAGGGACAAAGAAACCAGATAAAATGTATAAAACAAGTAGCTCTGTAGAATTTACCTTGCCCACCCTCTGAGGTTTGTGTTTTGCACTTGAACCCCAAACCAGGGCACTGCAGCAACCAAGGCAAATGTTTGTTAAAGAAGATGGATAATGTTTAAACGATACCATACCTAAAAGTTATCATTCTATGACAAACTTTATGAAATCAATGATACGAAGCCAATGGAAAAAGGTTCTCAAGGACGAACCACATTACGCATGCAAGTTAGAATAAAACTAAAGCTAAAATGACGATTCCCAGCTCCCAGGTGCAGGCACTGATGATAAAAGATTCAACCAAATGGACAAGAACACACAGGCTATTTTAGAACTTGAATGTAATTCTTTTTTATTTAACCGTCATCCAATTATTTCTTTTTCTGAAAGCAAACTTCGAGGAAATATCAACTGCCCTCCGCTAATATTTGACAAATGTAGTCCTGTTCTCATCATTAAAGAAAACCAAACACAGAAGGAGAATGGAAATGAGAGTTACAGCCACAAGCTCAATAAGCATCTATCTGGTTAGCAATATCCTGTTCCTAGCTCAAGAAGCATTTTAGCTATTTTTTTTAAGAGAATGATAACAATACATTTTAGCAGTATTTTGAGTTCAATTTTTTAAAGGATGTTAGGCAAGGTGTCAAGAGTTGCAATGTCCTGTTCTCCATATCATTGCTATATTTGTGCCATGGGAGGGACGTCCTTTTCTTTCAAGATGGTGGTTCACAAACGAGAGCTCACGTACTTTTTCCTCAAATTTATGCATAACCGTCCCTTGACAAGCTTACTATGCCCTCCTCATGTCTCGTTTAGGATTCCCTTTCCCTTTCACTGTAAAGAAGGATGCCATTCTTAAACCATCCTATTGACAGAACATACAAAAGGTACTTTTCATTCCATTATGAGAAAACAGGAGGAGAATTTCAAAGGAAAAACATACTATTTGAATTGTTTAACCATATCCTTGTGAATTCTGTCGCAGAAGTCTTCCACTGTCCTCTTCTTTGATGATAAAATAACTGGATCCTCATAGTCTGGATTCATTCCCTTCGGCTTTGTGTATATACGGGTTAGACTAAGATATTCCCAAATCTTCTCCAGCAGGCCATCAAGATTCCATTCCAAATGAGCACTAGAAATCATACAAAAAGCATTTTACAATAATATCCTTATGTTCTAAGGGAAAAGAGAAGACATTAACTAAAATGATTCCAGCAAAGTACTACATTGTAAACAAAGTAATTTGAGTAGAATCTTAAATTCCGTGTCTTTAAGCCAGAAAGAAACAATGTTGTTGGAACAGTCAAGGCTAGAAAAGTAGCATAACGTCACTTGCCAGTAAGTGAAAGCAGATTAGATCTCTACTAAGGTCGTAGAAGCTCGGATACCATGTAAAAAGTTAGAAAACTCATTTGAATCTGAGTGTAACTTATAACAATATATATAATAGCAGCTTCTTATATGAGAGTATTAGCAATATATACAATATGGTAAGTAGTTGTTCTTTACTATCAGAGTAAGTCATCTTCTACTATATACTACAACGATGATAAAACTGCTGCTTTAGCATATGAAGATAATGTAACTTCGTTTCTTAGTTTCAGATAGGATAGAAGCAGTTATCTATTAGTAGTTGTCAATAGTTATCTATAGTAGTTATCTACAGCAGTAACTGCTTATTTCTTAGCTTAAATAGGAAAATCTGGTAGAATTCTGAAGATAGAAGAAAAATATTATCATCGTCTTTACATATGGAGATTTGTCCACTCCATATGGACTTGGTTATTGGTTAGTATAGTGTTTAAGATCATTGCATTTTTTTTAACCAGTAATATTTCCTTCTCTATCTCTTCTGCATCCTAGTTTCTATCATTGGTACCAGAGAAAGGTTGATCTGTCATGTTTAACACACGGGCTAACGCTTTCCATAGCGAACCTATCATGTCGACTCCTGATCAGATCAGCCAACAACTAACAACTGACTACTATAGAAGCAAAATTGGAAGCCATGGATGCTTTGGCTGCTGATGTGGCTGCATTAAAAACACAAAACAGTGTGAATCAACGAGGAAAATCTAAAGTTTTACCGGAAGAAGGTGAGATTGATAGCACTTGGAAGCATCAAGGAACTTATCGGTGTGCTCACACAAAGATGGAATTTCCGAAGTATGAGGGGGGAGATCCTAGAGGTTGGATTCTAAAAGCGGAGAAATATTTTAAAAATTATCAAACACCTGATGATTGTAAGTAGGGGTGGCAAAATGGATAAATTATAGGGTTATCCATCCGTTTTATCCATGTTAAATAAGTTGGTTATCCAACCCATTTAATAATGGATCAAATATGGGTCAACCCATATTATCCATTCTAAAATATGGATAACCCATGGGTATCTACCAATTACACTCTCCTTAAAGTATGACGTATGTGAAGATGTAGCAACCTCTAAAGTATATTTATTAAGGGTGTGTTTGGAATGAAGAAAAATATTTTCAATTTATTTTTTAAAATAGAAAATATTTTTCATTTTAAAAATTTTTATTTTCTTAATTTTTTTTACAAAATTGACCTTTTTCATTTAAATTATTTGAACCACCCTTTTCTTCTTTTTTCATTTTTTCTTTTTAGTTTCTCTCTCTCTATTCTATTTCTAACTTTTATTTCTCATTCTTCTTTGTTTCTCATTTTTGTACTTCCCCCCCTCTTTTACTAGTTTGATTTTTTTCTATACAAATACAAATGATAAATTTGACATTCAAATACTAACGATACATTTCTATAAATGATACAGGCATATTTGTATATTTTAGAATCAAGTAAATACAATTAATTAATATACTTGTTTGTGTATAATACAAATGATAAAATATACATATTCACGTCTAAACTATTCAAATACAAATAATAAATTTATTTGAAGTAAATAGTATGATACAAATAAAAATAAAACACAACAACAACAACAACAAACGAGAGGAAAAAATGTCAAAAAAATAAATAAAATGAAAAAAAGAATAAACGAAACAAAGAAAAAAAGAAAAAGAAAAAGAAAATACAACAAAAAATGACAAAAAGCAAATAATAAAACAAAAAAAAAAGATGAAAATGGAAAAGAAAAATGAGGAACGATGAAAAGAAAAAAAAAAGAAAAAAAGAAAAATGAAAAAGAAAAAAAGAAAAAAGAGCGGGAAAAGAAAAAAATGAAAGAGATAGAGAGAAAATCAATGGAGAAATAAAGGAGAGAGATTATGAATTGTATTTAATTAGCAAGAGAGGCTATGGATTGTAATTAATCAAAACTTAGTCTAAATTAAATAATTAGAATCATATCTTTGCTAAGCCATGTAGTTTTTCTTGTAATATAAGAGTACTTTTGTCTTTACATAATAAGAAGTAATGGATAATATGGATATCTGTATTATCCACTGGGTTTATTCATATCAAATATGGGTCGGATGGATATTTTATCCATTTTCGACCTGCCCATATCCGACTCGACTCGCCCGTTTGCCATCCCTAATTGTAAGGTTGATGTGACTTCAATGTCTTTGGAAGGAGATGCACTAGATCTTTTGCTTGGATCAAGAGTGTGAGAACCATCTATTACTGGGATGAATTGGTTAAAGTAATGCAAGAAAATTACGGACCCGCCGAGTTTCAAACTCCAGATGAACACCTGTGTGGAATCCAACAGACTGGATAAGTGTTCGAGTATAGGCAAGAATTTGCAAAACGGGCAGCCCGTGTGCAAAACTGGCTAGAACAATGTCAGCTTAGAGTTTCCTTAGAGGGCTCAAAGAAGACCTTCACGTGGAACTAGGATTCACAAGCCTCGATCTGTGTACAAGGCAACGAGTCTGGCTTTAGAATATGCAGAAAAACATGGACCAAATCGGTTCAGTAAGGTAACCGATTGGCCTTCTATATCACGGCCTTCATCAATTGGAACTTCCTCTCCAACGGCTCAAGAATCCTTTAATTACACCCTTTTCAACAATCATCTCTTTCAAACATTCACCCTCTAAATTCTGAACAACAAATTCGACGAGAAAAAGGCCTATGCTATCGTTATGGAGACAAGTTTGCCCCAGGTCATCGCTGCAAACCTGGAAAGTTTGCATATTTAGAGTTGATCTTATGGAGTTAATGTAAGAGGAGAACACACAGTCTCCTTCTTTTCGCCTTGAGGACAAGGCGATTTTTCAGGGGGAATGCACTGATAAGACTGCTACTTTAGCATGTGAAGATAATGTAACTTAGTTTCTTAGTTTCAGATAGGAGAAACAGTTATCTATTAGTAGTTGTCAGTAGTTATCTATAGTAGTTATCTACAGCAGTAACTGCTTATGTCTTAGTTTAAAAAAAGGAGAATCTGGTAGAATTCTGAGGATAGAAGAAAAATATTATCATTGTCTTAATATCTAGAGAATTGTCCACTCCATATAGACTTAGTTGTTGGTTAGTATAGTGTTTAAGATACTTGCATTTTTTTTAACCACTAATATTTCCTTCTCTATCTCTTATGCATCCTAGTTTCTATCATTCAATACCCAGTGTAATCAAGTAATCTTCTTCTAGAAAAATACAATCATCTACTATTCTCTTACTAAAGTTCAAAGAATCTAGATATGTTGTAAATCTAGAAATATAATGAAATATAATTCCATTAATCTGCCGGGATTGTAAGGTCATTCCGAGTGAGAACCTTTCGATCCAGCACAGGCTTCTGGTGATGGACCAGGGTTTAAAAAGGATAGGAAGAGAAGAGATGGGGAGGGCGAACCTAGGATAAAGTGGCGTGTCTTGACGCCGGTGAGTGCGATAGAGATAGGAGAGAAGGTGGCGGAGATTGGGATGTGGGAGTGTAGGGGGGACGTGGATGATATGTGGGATAGGGGGGCTAGGTGCATCAAGGAGACGGCTAGAGAGGTGTTAGGTGTATCGAGGGGCAGAGCTGGTCAGCGTTGGGGGGACTGGTGGTGAAATGAAGAAGTTAAGAAGAAAGTGGAAACTAAGAAGGGGGCGTATGCTAAGTTAGTAGAGAGTAAGGTTGAAGAGGATAAACGGGTAAATAGGGAGGAGTACAAGTTAGCTAGGAGAGAGGCCAAGTTAGCAGTTACGGCTGCAAAGACGACAGCGTTTAAGAGCTTGTATGAGAGGTTAGAAGAGAGGCGAGGAAAAAAAGTTGTTTAGGCTAGCTAAGGCTAGGGAGAGGAAGGGGCGGGACCTTGACCAAGTGAAGTGTATTAAGTGGGAGGATGGTAGTATGCTGGTGAAGGACGGGCATATTAAGAGAAGATGGCAATCGTATTTTCATTGTCTCTTGAACGATGAGGGGGACAGGGACATTGTGTTAGGGAGTTGGAGCACTTAGAAAGGTGTCGTGATTTCAGCTATTGTAGGCGTTTTAAGGTGGAGGAGGTCAGCGAGGCTATTCGCAAGATGCGGAGGGGTAGGGCGACGGGGCCGGACGAGATTCCTGTGGATTTTTGGAAGTTTGCAGGCGGGGCTGGTGTAAGGTGGTTGACCTTATTTAACGGCATCTTTAAGACTGCGAATATGCGAGAGGCTTGGAGATGGAGTACCATGATTCCTTTATATAAGAACAAGGGTGACATCCAAAGTTGCACCAACTATAGGGGTATTAAGTTATTGAGTAACACGATGAAGATTTGGGAGAGAGTGGTCGAGCAGGGTTGAGGAGGATAGTGTCTATTTCGGAGAATCAGTTTGGATTTATGTTCGAGCGCTCGACGATGGAGGCAATTCATCTGGTGTGGTGCGGAGACTGGTGGAGCAGTATAGAGAAAGGAAGAAGGACCTGCACATGGTGTTTATCGACTTGGAGAAGGCATACGAGAAAGTCTCTAGGGAGGTGCTTTGGAGATGCTTGGAGGTGAGTGGGGCCCCGATGGCGTACATTAGATCGATTAAGGACATGTATGAAGGAGCAAAGACAAGTAAGGACGGCGGGAGGAGATTTAGAGCATTTCTCAGTTTTAACGGGGTTGCATCACGGATCGACTCTTAACCCGTTTTTGTTCGCGGTAGTGATGGATGTGTTGACGCGACGTATTCAAGGTGAAGTGCCTTGGTGTATGCTTTTTGCAGATGATGTAGTTTTGATTGATGAGACGCTGGGAGGTGTTAATGATAAATTGGAGGTTTGGAGATAAACTTTTGGGTCTAAAGGGTTCAGGTTGAGTAGGAGCAAGACTGAGTATACGGAATGCAAGTTTAATGACTTGAGGCAGGAGGACGACGAGGTAGTGAGGTTGGGTTCCCAGGTTGTTTGTAGGAGGGATAGTTTTAAGTATCTCGAGTCGATGATTCAGGAGAATGGTAAGATTGATGAGGATATCTCCCATCGTATTGGGGCAAGATGGATGAAGTGGAGGCTCGCCTCGGGAGAGTTGTGTGATAAGAAGGTGCCGCCCAAACTAAAAAGCACATTCTACAGAATGGCAGTCCGGTCGGCCATGTTGTACGGAGTAGGGTGTTGGCCAGTCAAGAACTCTCATGTTCAAAAATTAAAGGTAGCGGAAATGCGGATGTTGCGTTGGATGTGTGGGCTTACTAGGGGTGATAGGGTTAGGAATAAGACTGTCCGTGAGAAGGTTGGAGTGGCTTCGGTGGAGGACAATGCGAGAAGTTCGGCTGAGATGGTTTGGGCATGTGATGAGGAGGGGCACGGATGCCCCAGTTCGTAGGTGTGAGATGCTAGCTTTGGGTGGTTTCAGGAGTAGTAAGCCGAAGAAGTATTGGAGAGAGGTGATTAGACGTGACATGAAGCAGTTACAGCTTACCGAAAACATGACCTTAGATAGGAAGGTGTGGAGGACACGTATTAGGATAGAAGGCTAGTGCATGTGGGAGGGCTGGGGTGGGGGGTGCATTTGGTACGTTGGTGTAGGGTATTATTGTGTGGGTGTCTTAGTTCTGTTGTGCCATCTTGTTTCGTGCTTTTATTATGAATTTGTTTATTATTTTTCGTCTTGAGCGGGGGGTCTATCGAAAACAACCTTGCTACTTCTCCGGAGGTAGTGGTATGGACTGCGTACATCTTACCCTCCCCAGACCCCACTGTGTGGGAATACATTGGGGTTTGTTGTTGTTGCTATGATTCCTTCTGAATTTTGACAGATGTGATGAGAGAAAGTCAGAGTAACCTCACAGAAATGTAAATGTAAAAAGAGTGAGATGGTTGTAAAACACAAGCATCTAATGTATAGAACACTCAGATCAATCCGTAACTTTTGTAAGCAATCCTTGACCCTAAATTCATGAAGTTCAATCGCCAAGCCTACGCTGTGATGGTACCAATCCAATCTCCTTAAAAGATCTAGCCAGTTAAACACCTACGTGTTGGTTTACTGTACGGTGCAGTTGAACCGATGTTTAGTAGAACAACTGGTTCAACTACACACGTTAGTTTTCTCGTATTGAATAACTGTAATTGCAATGTAATATTTGCCAGCAAAAAGAAACCTAAGTCTGACCATACTGGAAACTCGAAAAGAAAAAAAATTGACTTGAAATAGGGTCAACTAAAATGGGAAAAACCATGTGCAGCTCAAATGCTAATGGAGGGAATAAAGTGGCATATGCAGAGCTAACCAGGATTTTACCAATATAATGGATTATGATCACTGATTAATGTTAATCTTCAAGAATCTCTAAATTTTATTAAAGAAGTGCATATTTCCGATAGAATCCATCAAAAAATATTAAAGTGCACATTTCTATTAGGCAGTCATGAATTTCATTCAACTTTAGGCCTCTATATGTTGTTAGCCATGAAACTTCTGTAAATGATGGATGAAAGGTGAAAAAAGAAATTTAAAACAATGGATAACTACCTGATTGGACAATAATGCGGAAGTTTATCCAGAATCTCCAGCTCTTCCATTGTGATTTGATCAATTTTGTTCACAACATAGATGCAAGGCGTGTATACTCGACTGCCTTCAATGACATCAATAAGGTCATCAGCGGTTGCATCATACCTAAGATGAACATCAGCATTATGTATTCTGTATTCGCTGCATATGGCCTTCACAGTGTCGAGGTCCAAATGGGTATTCGTAACTGTTGACGTCAAATTAATCCCACCCTTCTCTTTCTTCCTGAATGTCATATTTGGTGGTTCCTTGTTCAACCTAAAAAGGGAGAAGCACCAAGAATCGAGAATCAACTGGGGGAAAGCAGACTACACAAGGCGAACACAAGCATAACAGTGTATTACCTAATGCCAAATCCCTCGAGCTCTTTCTCTATGAGACGTTTGTGAGTGATTGGTTTTATTGCATCGAGGACAATAAGTATACAATTGCATGTCCTGGCAGTACTGATAACCTGTATTTATCATCAATCACAAGGTAAACCATACTAAGCTCACCAACTAGCTTAATAACAAAAGAGATGAAAGTGGAGGACTCAAGATTTTATGTCATACAGCAATAGTCACGATCACACAGCATTATATTAGACCTACTTACAAGAGTAAAGAAGAACAGAGGGATTTCAGGGGAACTTTGCTGGCCATGATATGGTGTATTTAGTTGGTATGTAGAGCTAAATGTTTGGGTCCTTGTTTTTCCTTGTTAGAATATGAGTAGGAATAGGAATAGTATACAAAATCCTACTTGAAAAAGGATTGTATTGTAGTGTCTATAAATAGGGTGTCAATGTAATTATGTAGACAACAATTCAAATAATATTTTCTCTATTATTTCTCACATGGTATCAGGGCATTGGTGAGAAAATTCCGGGAAAAAGAAATATCAGTCACCGTGTGTCAATTTTCGGTGACTGTTTGAGTCATTATCTGTGTGGGTTGTGCGCAAAATACAACACCACCAAGGGGATCGGAAAGCTTAGGCGACAAAAACCCAATCGAAACCACCGGAAAGTCCCCGCAACGCGCTCCCACGCGCTTGCCGGAGTTCAGCAATATCTGTCACGTGCCGGCGCGTGAACCATTCTCCGGTCGAATTTTTCGGCTTTCTCTTTTCTGTTGGGGTTGCCCAGCTACTCCGACCTCCAACCAGTTTTTGTTTTTTAGTTTCAGCCAAGTTTCTCAGATTTCGATTGTCGGAACCCTAATTCCGGCGACTTTATTTTTTCCAAACGACTGGACACTATTTTTTTAGATTCCAGCAATATAATTTCTAATCTTTTACTTGGTGTCCTATGATTAAATCTGAGCCCTTAATGAGGAGATCAGAAAATCAAACGTCACAGTAAATGAAGAATCGATGAGGGGAAGGTCGATTTGGAAGATCTCGTCCTAGGTGTAGTTATTGAAAAGGCTTGAACATACTCGTGGCGTATGTTATTCTCGACCTAAGTGTAGTTATTGTAATAAGCTTGGACATACTCGTGGAATATGTTATTCTTTGCATGATCAACCACCTAAAAATGCTCATGTTGCTCAGTCTAACACCACATCGATGGGTGTATTTATCTGACAATGAATATAATGAATATCTTCAGTATCGAGCAAGTAAGCATATATCCCTACCAATAGCCTCAACGGCACAATCTCCTACCTTTGGATCATGGGTTGTGGACTCAGGTGCTTCTGATCATACTTCTGGTGACAAATCACTTCTGTCTAATATTGTTTGTTCACAATCTCTTCCTGCTATTACTTTAGCCAATGAAATCCGAACAAAGCCAAAAGGAGTTGGACAAGCCAAGCCCTATCTTCTGTCACTCTAGACTCTGTTCTTTATGTCCCCGGTTGTCCTTTTAATTTTGCATCTATTAGTCGTTTGACACATACCCTTCATTGTAGTATAACTTTTTTTATGATTCTTTTCTAATGCAGGACCGCAAAACGGGACAGAAGATTGACATAGGACATGAATCACAAGGCCTTTACCATCTTACCTTTTCAAATTTCTTCACAACATGCTCCGTTACAGACCCTCCCGACCTTATTCACAAACGTTTGGGACATCCGAGTCTATCCAAGCTACAAAAGATGGTGTCTAGTTTGTCTAGTTTATCCACATCAGATTGTGAGTCGTGTCGACTTGGGAAACACACTCGTGGTACACACTCAATTGTGAGTATTGAGAGTCGTTCAGAGTATTTTCTCATTAGTTTATTCTGATATTTAGGGTCCTAGTAAAGTCAGTTCACCCTTAGGATTTCGTTACTTTGTTACTTTCATTGATGATTTATTGAGATGTACTTGATGAAAGATTGTTCAAATCATTTTTTATATTCAGAAGTTTTTGTGCTGAAATACAAAACCAATTTGGTGTTTCTATTAATGCTTTTCGTAGTGATAAAGCCTTAGAATACTTATCCTCCCAGTTTCAGGAGTTTTTGACTCATCAAAAAATCATTCACCAAACATCATGCCCATATACCCCTCAGCAGAACGGTATAACAAAAAGGAAAAATAGGCATCTCATTGAGACTTCTCGCACTTTTCTCATTGAATCCCATGTTCCGCTGTGTTTTTGGGGCGATGCAATCTTCTCATCTTGCTATCTCATTAACAGAATGCCATTATCTTCGATCCAGAATCGGGGTCCCCATTCCATATTATTTCATCAATCACATCTCTACCCTATCCCCCCTCGTGTTTTTGGGAGCACATGTTTTGTTCATAACTTAGCCCCAGAAAAAGATAAATTAGCCCCCCATGCTCTCAAATGTATCTTCCTTGGTTACTCTCGAGTTCAACCTTACTATACATCTTCTGATCTTGATATCTCTGATGTTTTACCCATACATCCCGTCTTATCCACACCAATCTTTGAGGAATCTACGGTTACTTCTCCATCTCCAGCTGCAGTGCCACCATTTTTGACGTATCACCACCGCCCGTGTCCAGCATTAGTCCCAGTCCCAAATGATTTATGTCATGCGCCTGACGCTTCCCCTATTGTGGACCTGCCTCCTCCTAGCCAATCAGTTGCACTTAAAAAAGGTATAAGATCCACTCGTAATGCTAACCCACATCACACTTTCTTGAGTTATCATCGTCTGTCATCACCCCATTATGCTTTTGTATCATCTTTGTCCTCTATTTTCATCCCTAAGACTACAGGTGAAGCACTTTCCCATTTAGGATGGAAATAGGCTATGATTGATAAAATGTTTGCTTTACATTACCAAGGAAGCATGCATAGCACTGAATAGGGAGCCGCCTTTTACACCAGCTAGGCCTAAGATGTGAAATGGGTGCATAAGGATGTTGTGAATGGTACTTAGGGAGCTTGTTTCCTTTCCTACAAGTAAATCTATGGTTGGTTGTCGTTGGGTTTATACAATCAAAGTTGGTCCAGATGGTTAGGTTGATCGGCTGAAGGCTCGCCTTGTTGCCAAAGAATATACATAGATATTTGGTCTTGATTATAGTGACACTTTCTCTCCTGTGGCTAAAATAGCATCTGTCCGTCTTTTTCTCTCTATGGCTGTCATTTGTCATTGGCCTCTTAATCAGTTGGACATGAAGAATGCTTTATAGCATGGTGATCTTGAGGAAAAAGTCTATATGGAGCAACCACCTGGTTTTGTTGCTCAGGGAGAGTCTAGTAGCCTTGTATGTCGATTGCGCAAGTCACTCTATGGTTTGAAACAGTCCTCTCGAGCCTGGTTCAGAAAGTTTAGCACAGTGATTCAGGAGTTTGGCATGATTCGTAGTGGAGCTGATCATTCAGTAGAGCTGATCATTCAGTGTTTTATCGTCATTCTGAACCAAATTTGTGTATTTATCTAGTGGTTTATGTTGACGATATTGTTATCACCGGCAATGATCAAGAAGGTATCACTAACTTGAAGCAACATCTCTTTCAACATTTCCAAACTAAAGACCTCGGTGAACTAAAATCTTTCTACGTATTGAGATACCGGTGGAGTTTTGAAAGTTCGTTGGAGAGGCTGGTGTAAGGTGGTTGACTGGATTGTTTAATGAAATCTTCAGGACGGCAAAGATGCCCGAGGCGTGGAGGTGGAGTACCATGGTCCCCCTCTATAAGAATAAGGGGGACATTCAGAGTTGTAATAACTATAGGGGAATTAAGTTATTGAGTCACTCTATGAAGATCTGGGAGAGAGTGGTCGAGGTGAGGCTGAGACGGATAGTGTCTATTTCGAAAAACCAGTTCGAATTTATGCCCGGCCGCTCGACGACGGAGGCAATCCACCTGGTGCGGAGGTTGGTGGAGCAGTATAGGGAGAGGAAGAAGGATCTGCACATAGTGTTTATCGACCTGGAGAAGGCATACGACAAAGTCCCCAGGGAGGTGCTTTGGAGATGCTTGGAGGTGAGTGGAGTACCGCTGGCATATTCCAGAGTAATTAAGGATATGTATGATGGAGCGAAAACCCAGGTGAGGAGGGCGGGAGGAGACTCAGAGCATTTCACTGTCCTGACAGGATTGCATCAGGGATCTACTCTTAGTCCCTTTTTGTTTGCGTTGGTGATAGATGTGTTGACGCGGCGCATTCAAGGAGAGGTGCCGTGGTGTATGCTTTCTGCAGACGATGTAGTGCTGATAGATGAGACTCGAGGGGGTGTGAATGACAAATTAGAGGTGTGGAGGCAAACTCTTGAGTCTAAAGGGTTCAGGGTGAACAGAAGCAAGACAGAATATGTGGAATGCAAGTTTAATGACGTGAGGCGGGAGAATGAGGTAGTAGTGAAACTGGAAGCATAGGAGGTATGTAAGAGGGATAAGTTCAAGTATCTTGGGTCCGTGATCCAGAGTAACGATGAGATTGACGAGGATGTCTCGCACCGTATTGGGGCGGGATGGATGAAGTGGAAACTCGCGTCGGGGGTGCTGTGTGATAAGAAGGTGCCGCCCAAGCTTAAAGGCAAATTCTACAGGGTGATAGTCCGTCCGGCCTTGTTGTATGGAGCGGAGTGTTGGCCAGTTAAGAACTCCCACATCCAAAAAATGAAGGCAGAAATGCGGATGTTGTGCTGGATGTGTGGACTGACTAGAGGGGATAGAGTTCGGAATGAGACTATCCGGGAGAAGGTTGGTGTGACTTCAGTGGAGTGCAAGATGCGGAAAGCACGATTGAGATGGTTCGGACACGTGAAGAGGAGGGGCATGGGTGCCCCGGTCCGTAGGTGTGAGAGGCTAGCGTTGGATGGTTTTAGGCGGGGTAGGGGTAGGCCGAAGAAGTACTGGGGTGAGGTGATTAGGCGGGACATGGAACAGCTACAGCTCACCAAGGACATGACCCTAGATAGGAAGGTCTGGAGAGCGCGAATTACGGCAGAGGATTAGGGCCAGTTTGGGTCGCTAGTGTAGGGAATTACTTGGTGGGGGTTTTATTCCTGTTATGATTCCGTGTTCCGTGTTCCATGTTTTATTACGAATCTGTGTGTTTTCCTCTGCTTTCCTCTGTTTTATATTACTTATGGGTGCCGTATTTATGTTATGTAATCTGCTTATGTACTTTACTATGTGTTTGTGTGGTATCTCGTGCCTTGAGCCGGGGGTCTATCGGAAACAGCCTTTCTACTTCATCAGAGGTAGAGGTATGGACTGCGTACATCTTACCCCCCAGACCCCACTTGGTGGGAATACACTGGGTTTGTTGTTGTTGTTGAGATTGCACAGTCCAGATAAGTATTGTAATTTCTTAATGCAAGTATGCTTTAGACATTCTTGAGGAGGCAGGAATAATGAGATGTCGACTCATTGACACTCCTATGGATCCAAATGCTAAACTTCTGCCAGGACAAGGAGAGCCACTTAGTGATCCTGGAAGGTATAAGCAGTTGGTTGGAAAGTTGAATTATCTCACGGTGACTAGACCTGACATCTCTTTTCCCGTGAGTGTTGTAAGTCAGTATATGCCTTCCCCGTGATAGTCATTGGGATGCAGTTGTTCGTATTTTGCGATATATAAAGTCATCTACGGGTAAAGGACTACTCTTTGAGGATCGAGACCATGAGCATATCATTGGATATACCGATGCTAATTGGGCGGGATCACCCTCTGATAGACGTTCTACATCCGGATATTGTGTTTTAATAGGTGGTAATTGGGTGTCCCGGAAGAGAAACGGAGTGTGGTTGCTCGATCTAGCACCGAAGCAGAATATCGAGCAATGGCTACAGCAACTTGTGGGCTGGTTTGGATCAAACAATTACTGAGAGAACTAAAATTTAGAGAAACCAGTAAGATGAAGCTTGTATGTGATAATCAAGCAGCCCTTCATATTGCATCTACTCCAGTGTTCCATAAGAGAACCAAGCACATAGAGATTGATTGTCACTTTGTCATAGAAAAGATATTCTCGGGAGATATTGTTACAAAATTTGTGAAGTCAAGTGATCAACTTGCAGATATTTTCACCAAGTCCCTCACCAGTCCTCGAATTAATTACATTTGTAACAAGCTAGGTACATATGACTTGCATACACCAGCTTGAGGGGGAGTGTTAGAATATGAGTAAGAAGAGGAATAGTATACAAAATCCTACTTGGAAAAGGATTGTATTGTAGCGTCTATAAATAGGGTGTCAGTGTAATTATGTAGACAACAATTCAAATAATATTTTTCTCTATTATTTCTCACATCCCTAATATACTATGGGATAACTACATAACTTAGCAAACATTAAGTCCTCCATTATTAGTCATGTCTACTTCAGTTATTCCTATTATAGATCTTTTTGACTCTTAATTACCCTATTTAACTTAAATTTCAATTAATTACAATTCATAGCTCCCTTTTGCCTATAAATTATCCCTAATTATAATTCATAGTCTCTCTCCTTTATTTTCTCTTTTTCTCTATTTTCTATTACTCTCTTTTCTTTTTTCCTTTTTCAATTTTTTTCTTCATTTTTTCTTTTTTTTGTTTTCTTTTTTCACTTTTTTTCTTTTTCGTTTTCATTTTTCATTCTCCTTTTTATTTTTTCTCCTTTTCTTTCTCTTGTTTTTTCTCTATTTTCTATTACTCTTCTTTTTTTTTTTTTATATTTTTTCTCCTTTATCTCTCATTTTTTTCTCCTTTTTTCTTTTTTCCCCTTTCATTTTTCTCCTTCTTTTCATTTGTGTGAACTAGAAAACACAAATATAAGTGCAAACTATAAATACAAATGCGAATTATAACATACAAATACAAGGGTGAACTATAAAATACAAATACAAATACGAACTATAAAATACAGATACAAATGTGAACTATCATTTGTGTTTTTTAATTATTGAAAATGAACGATTGATTTTCTTTCTACAAATACTTGTTTGTATTTATTGATACAAATAAATACAATTCAAATTTTTATACAAATACAATATATATAAATACATATCGCATTTGTATTTGTAATATCATTTGTTTCATTTGTTTGTAACTGTATTTGTATCAAGTAATATTTGTTTATTTACAGATACGAATGATAATTTTGACATACAAATACAAAACGGTACGTTTGTATCAAATGATACATTACATATTTGTATATTTTAGAATCAAGAAAATACAATTAATGCATTTACTTGTTTGTATACAAATACAAATGATAAATTGTACATAATCACGGCTAAATATAATATGCAATAAATTTACAAATAAAAATACAAAATAATTCTTTAAAAATAAAAAGGCATCGACGAAAATAGAATACAAATACAAATATAATCTAAATATACAAACATAATAAAATCACAATACAAATATAATCTAATATACTATACAATCAATTATAAAATACAAATACAAAACAGTTCTTTAAAATATAAGTGCGGATTATATAAAATATAAATGATGGTGCGAACTAACAAATACAAATATAAGTGTGAACTATAAATACAAATATGAATGCGAACAACAAAATACAAATACAAGCGCGAACTTTAAAAGTACAAATACAGTTGTATCAATGAATACAAAAATATAAATGACGGTGTGACTACAAATAGAATAAACAATTATGGTATTTACGCTATCATCTATGACTTGTACTCGAGTAGTCATATTTTTCAAAAATACAAAAAATATAAAATGGAACCAAAAAAATGATAAAGAAAATAAGTACAAAAAAGAAAAGAAAAAAAAAAGAGAAATAGAAATTAGAGATAGAAGAGAGAAAAAATTTTTAAAAAAAGAAAAAATAGAAAAAAAAAATAAGAGAAAACGAGGAAAACACGAAAAAGAAAAAATATAAAAAAAAATGGTAGTGTTTTTGGCGAGACTAAATATGTAGTGTATTTATGTTTTTATCAATACAGACCACTGAGTAAAAGTGAATACAACGGTTGTGAATAGAATACAGCGGCTAAATGGTAGTGTATTTATATTTTATATGAATACAGAATATTGATAAAATTGAATACAGCGAGCATAAATTGAATACAACAGCTATAAATGGTAATTATGTAAAATATGGCTATGAAGGTGAGTTTTACATCAAAGTGTAGCTATTTTTGAAAGATCCCCATATACTATTGATTGATCTGTAGCATATAGCATAGTTATTCATTTGAAGTACAGTAAGAAACGGAAAATGACAGATGTAAACCTGGATGTGACTCTGGCTTTATCATCAGTGTGGTGTATTTGCTTTAAGAAGTGTGCTTTAATGGCTTCATATACTTCATTCCAACATTTTTATCAGTGCATCCCTCTACTCCTAACTTGTTGAACTATTTGATTGGACAAGAATATTAAGAAAGATTCCTGATAAATAAGCTTAATATGCATCAGTTACCAAACTAACTACTCATTGAAGTTCGTTTTTATATTCAGTGGAGTGTACAACTCCTGTCAATGAAAATTAGGAATGTACAGTTTAACTAGTTTTTCTAAATAAGTAAATATAGAAATGGCATACTCATTTTGGGTCAACAACCAAAAAAAAAGGAAAATGGAGTGTGTAATCAATGTGGAGAAGGTACAAAGGTACTTTATGGTATCTTCTAGACTGGTGTTAGTCATGACTGGAGAGCAATTCATTTTAAGTACTCATTGTCTTGGATACAGATTCCTTACGAAATAAATTTCCCTTTTCTTATGATAAAACATATGGTGATAAAGAAATCACGAGATAGCAAAGTTGCAAATGCAATACTTTACCTGCCTTCCTCTACCTTTGCCATCCTTGGCACCCTCAATAATTCCAGGGAGGTCCAACAACTGCCAAACAATTTGTCAAAAGGGATGAGCAAGAGAGTTTCATATTAAGCAAAACTCGAGAGTTAACATTAGGATGCATGTGAGATGGATAATGTTTTCTGATGTCAACCACACACATCAAAGAAAAAAGAACAAATAAAGGTATCTGAGTGTAAAAGCTATATAGTCTTTCCCACTATTCACCCTGTTCTAAGATCAGCTTATCTTGAAAAGTGCTTATTCCAAAAGTGCTTTTCGAAAAAGCACTTTATGTGAGAAACAGTTTATGTTTGGCCAATAAATTTAAAAAGCACTTTTGAGCAGCAATTAGCGTTTGCCAAGCTTTTTAAAAGTTCTTTTAAGTGTATTGTTTTCAAAAGTGCTTTTAGGAAGAAGCTACGAGCTTCTGCTACTCTCTAGAAGTACTTATTTTCTTTTAAAAGCTTGGTCAAACGCCTCACTTTTTAAAAACAAGCACTTTTTAGAAAAAATAAGCACTTTTGGAAAAAAGTAAGTTTGGCCAAACAGGCTATGAGTAGTTTAAACTATTTTCAGATTTTCCTTTTTTAGTATTACGAGATCCGTTTTCAAATATTTCTGGAAACAAGTGGCTGAAATTAGTATTCATATCCAAAGAGAGCAAGTCTTGTACTCCTCGAAAAAGCATCACTTTTTCAAGTTGACAGTTTTATTTGCACAGGTAGCAAACTTTATCTGAAGAGTACTCAAGTGCCAGGTTCGAAAAGATCATAAAGTTGTCGGATACCTGAATTTTAGCTCCTCGATACATGATGACACCAGGAATGCAAGTTAAGGTGGTAAATTCGTAAGAAGCAACCTGTCAACCACAGAAGAGGGACTGTTAGGGGGAAAATGTATGGAAATCTTACTGTAGCATGAAGTTTCATCATATTGTTCCTAGAAGTGTGAAGCAAAACCTAACAAAATCGATTATATTGAGAACGAATTGTAGTAGCATGAATGACTCATAATTATAGGCCATTCTTTCTTACATAGAAAAGAGTTTATTTCAGTTTAAAGATACGGATCCAATCATGATCATAACTACCCATTCCTTTTCTTGCCACTACTTGTAAAGTTCTTTTGGTGGTCCCCAAAAGTTACAGCAGAACAAACAGAAATTACTGATTTGTGCATTTTTTGACCGACAAGAATCAAAATCAAGTGAATATGTCTCTGATTGGAAGATCACCAGCAAAACCTTGTGATAAGAAATTCAATCTAACTTCCAAAACAGAAAGTACAGTGAAAAGTAAAACTCTTATCCCTTCCCATCCATAAAAGAGGAAAAAAAGAAATTAAAACACAAAACAATAGATTAGAAAAACATTATATAAGAACAAAGTTAAATTTCCAGAAACACAAACTTGAGCAACTTGTGCTACTATATTTCAAGGAGATTCCTAGCTAACAGCACATGCATTCAAATTGATCAAGTTAGGTACCCTGATTAGGAGTCTGTTACATAACTAACAGTGCCACTTCAACTTCCCTATTCTGTGATCTTTATCTTAAGAAACTCAAAAAGAATAAACTCATTAGCTACCAAAGTCAATAAGCAAGCTATAGAATCAGAACTTGACATTAAGGATGTGTTCGGTATCGAGTAAAATCTTTGAAAAATATTTTCTCTAGGAAAATAAGTTGCTTAAAAATGAGGAAAATGACTTCCTTAATGGAAGTAGGGAAAACAAGTTATACAAATGGCATCCCACATTGATTGTATCATCCCTCGCCCTCTAACATAGCCCGCTTACCACACCCCACACCCCACTCAACCCCCATCTGTCATAGTATTTGTCTAGATTATATATAAATGATTTACAAAAATATTTTTTTAATACATACCGAACGGAAGCAAATAAGTAAGAAACCCACTTATTTTCCTAGAGAACATTTTCCATGGAAAACATTTTCCTTCATATCAAACACACTCTAAAAAGGTAACTTCCATGTGTAAACTCGTCGAACATTATATTCAAACAAATTCTATGTTTCCTGCATAGATCTATCTATTTTCAGAATCTAGTCATGGCAATCCTACTGCAGTAAACTGTAAAGAAGATCCAGATCTGGCGATCATATATTTGCAGGCAGGAAATTTAACCCACCGAGAAGGACTTACACCAATTCTTTGCTGCCTTCATGCTTCTCCTATTCTAGATGATTTCACACTATTCCCTAATGCATTCATCATTAAAGTTTTCAGTTACAATCAGACTACATTTCCTGTACTTCATAAAAAACTGCATCTCCCAGAAGCATTATCTGTTTTCTCCTTTTCTTTTTTTTCCCCTCTTACTTCCATTTGCTGTCAGGTTAACCATCTTTGTAGAGTACAACTCCTTATCCGAAAGACAAACTTCATTTTGCATCATCTGGCTGCTTTCAATGTGAAGTCATTCCTCATAGATCATAGGAAATCAGTCTTCCTTCCAAAAGCATATGAACTTTCAATCAACAAGCATTTGAGATTGAGTCTGGCTATACTTGTCCTCTTACACAGCATATGAGCCAGGGAGATAAAACTCATTTCCTTCAAAAACGGGCTGACACGAAATACAACTCTAAAATTGCACATTCAACAAATCAACAGAGTTCATAAAACCTAAGCTTTTTCTAATATAGTACTTCCCACTGACCACTCCCACCCCAAACAAGGGGCCAACAGTGGCTTTGGCCAGCTTTTCCCCTTGGTCAGTTGGACATCCAGCCTCATGGTTCGATGTGGAAGTCTCGTTCCACCCTATCTTGTCACGTGAACCACCCTATCTCGTCAGAATCCAGTCAAATTTAATTAGAATGTAATTGAATATACTTTACACATGCTTCTCATAAAAAACTGCATCTATGCATGATAATTCTGAAATATATCCAGGGTGGGTTTTCATTCATGGTACTTCCTCTATCACAAAGGAGTTGTCATCATTTCCTTCAAATTATTATTAAGAAAAGCTGACTTTTGGCTGAAATGTTTTCCATATGCTATTTGATACTTAAATTCAAACTTCCGAAAAACTAATGCAAGATCCTTTTTCAAAGTAATCACAAAAGTGAAAAAACTTTATCTCTTATGGAACACCTGCGCTAGTAAAAATACAATGCCTCTAAGACAATTAAGGTATTAGATAACGAACGTAAATATGAATATGGTTACCCACCTCAGAAAAAGTTCCTGTCAGTTTGTTCAACAGTGTCGATTTTCCAACTGAAGGAAAACCCACTAAACCAACTCTTGCATCACCACTTTTTGTAACATCAAAACCTTCTCCAGCTCCGCCACCACCTTTTGACGTAGGTGTAAGAAGCTCCCTTCGAAGTTTTGCCAATTTTGCCTAGCCATGCATTACATCACAAGACTATTAGTTTGTAGTATGAAAAACTAAATGTACAATAAAATAACCATAGCAAGTGAAATCTCTTCAAATTGATTTTAGATTTACCTAGTAAATTTTATACATGTTAAGATTTCAGAGAAGAATGAGCATGGAAAACTAAATACGAAATCAGAGATGAATGAGTGTGAGAAACTAGATACTCGTTTTATCCCGTGTCACTGCATCAATGACTAACAAAATCTAATGCAGAAATTCTGATACAATACCAACTAGAGTTCTGGAATAGGATTAAAAACATCGGATTTTGGAGTTACAAATGTGTTATAATGATGTGAAACTACACCAACAGTTATACATAACAGTATTATGCTATGCTAATTTGAGAAGCTATTACAGCTCCTTTCGAAGTTTTGCCAGTTACGCCTAACCATGCATTGCATCACAAGACTATTACATTGTTCTTTTAATAACCACACAAGCCTATTACTTTGTAGTATGAACTGTGAAAACTAATTGTGCAATACAATAACCATAGAAACTGAATTACCTAGTTAGCTTTTTAGCATATTTTTTGGTGTGTTATCGTCTTTTTAAAGTGTGTTATTGTCAGTCGTATTACTTGGTGTTAGTCTGTTTATATTATTATTTGGTGTTTCAATACCTATTGTTTCTTGTTCCTTTACCATTTCTTTTCTAGAATGTTTTTGTCCTGAGCCAGGGCCTATAGGAAACAACCTCTCTGACTCACCTCTGAGGTCCTAGTGTGGACTGCGTACACTTCCCCTCCCCAGACCCCATTTGTGTGAGAATACATTGGGCATGTAGTTGTCGTTGTTGTTGTAGCTTTTTAGCATGTTAAAGTTTGAGAGACTATGCCTAACAAAAAACTAACAGCAGAAATTCTGATACTAAACAAAATGGAGTTCACAAAGAAAATCAAGTTTTGGAGTTAAAGAAGTGTTACAGTGATGTCAAAACACCATCAGTTCAATATAACACTATTACCCTATGCTAATTCAAGTAGCTCTAGATGGAAAAATGATGCGGCTAATGGAAGTGAAATGAACTGTTCAACCAATAAGAGCAAAAGCAGTAACGGATTAAAACATAATTCAATGAAAATAGTACATGGAAATTTTTCTGATAGATGGAAAAGAATAATAGAAGAGCTTTCGTTTTATGAAATAATGGGTATATTATTAATAATATCCAGACGAAACAATTTATCATAGGCTTGGGTTTGATACAAAACTAAAGAAGTAGAGGAAATCCAAAACTGACACATATCATTTGCATTTCAGTTTTTACACCAAGGAAAAAGAATTGAAATCTAGCCTTCAAGATTACGATAGTTGCTGAGGTCCCCTCAAAGCATCTCGCTTTGTAGTAAATGACTGAGGTATGAAGTACGCTGAACATAATCCAAGAAGTTAGATCTAAACTAGCATTAATTTTCACGCACCCAAATATCTCCATAAATGTTTTAAGAAGTCAAAATCACTTAGAACAGAGATATTCCCTTTTTCTCTGATAAACATATAAAACAGATATTTCTCAGATCAACCAATATATAAACTAGAGAAAACAACTCAAAGCATTGGAAGATTTCATAGAAAGCATGATAAATAAAAGAATAAATTAAAGTTTGTACTAAATTTTGGTAACAAAAGATTTTCCAGTCATTGGTTATGTCTTGTGTATGGTAAGAGTCTTAATTATAAACCTGATTGTGAGGAACGAAAAAAAAAAGCAACTGCCAATGGTTAAGATTCTTGATTATAAACCTGATTGTGATAAAAAAGCAACAACAACAACAACAACAAACCCAGTGTATTCCCACCTAGTGGGGTCTGGGGGGAGTAAGATGTACGCAGTCCATACCTCTACCTCTGATGAAGTAGAAAGGCTGTTTCCGATAGACCCCCGGCTCAAGGCACGAGATACCACACAAACACATAGTGCAGCACAGAAGCAGATTACATAACATAAATACGGCACCCATAAGTAATATAAAGCAGAGGAAAGCAGGGGAAAGCACACAGATTCGTAATACAACATGGAACACGGGACACGGAATCATGACAAGAATAAAACCCCCACCAAGTAATTCCCTACACTAGCGACCCGAACTGGCCCTAATCCTCTGTCGTAATTCGCGTCCTCCAGACCTTCCTATCTAGGGTCATGTCCTCGGTGAGCTGTAACTGTTCCATGTCCCGCCTAACCACCTCACCCCAGTACTTCTTCGGCCTACCCCTACCCCGCCTAAAACCATCCAACGCTAGCCTCTCACACCTACGAACCGGGGCATCCATGCTCCTCCTCTTCACGTGTCCGAACCATCTCAATCGTGCTTCCCGCATCTTGCACTCCACTGAAGTCACACCAACCTTCTCCCGGATAGTCTCATTCCGAACTCTATTCCCTCTAGTCAGTCCACACATCCAGCGCAACATCCGCATTTCTGCCTCCTTCATTTTTTGGATGTGGGAGTTCTTAACTGGCCAACACTCCGCTCCATACAACAAGGCCGGACGGACTACCACCCTGTAGAATTTGCCTTTAAGCTTGGGCGGCACCTTCTTATCACACAGCACCCCCGACGCGAGTTTCCACTTCATCCATCCCGCCCCAATACGGTGCGAGACATCCTCGTCAATCTCACCGTTACTCTGGATCACGGACCCAAGATACTTGAACTTGTCCCTCTTACATACCTCCTGAGCTTTCAGCTTCACTACTACCTCATTCTCCCGCCTCACGTCACCAAACTTGCATTCCACATATTCTGTCTTGCTTCTGCTCACCCTGAACCCTTTAGACTCAAGAGTTCGCCTCCACACCTCTAATTTGTCATTCACACCCCCTCGGGTCTCATCTATCAGAACTACATCGTCTGCAAAAAGCATACACCACGGCACCTCCCTTTGAATACGCCGCGTCAACACATCCATCACCAACGCAAACAAAAAGGGACTAAGAGTAGATCCCTGATGCAATCCTGTCAGGACAGTGAAATGCTTCGAGTCTCCTCCCGCCGTCCTCACCTGGGTTTTCGCTCCATCATACATATCCTTAATTACTCTGATATATGCCATCGGTACCCCACTCACTTCCAAGCATCTCCAAAGCACCTCCCTGGGGACTTTGTCGTAAGCCTTCTCCAGGTCGATAAACACCATATGCAGATCCTTCTTCCTCTCCCTATACTGCTCCACCAACCTCCGTACCAGGTGGATTGCCTCCGTCGTCGAGCGGCCGAGCATAAATCCGAACTGGTTCTCCGAAATAGACACTATCCGTCTCAGCCTCACCTCGACCACTCTCTCCCAGATCTTCATCGAGTGACTCAATAACTTAATCCCCCTATAGTTATCGCAACTCTGAATGTCCCCCTTATTCTTATAGAGAGGGATCATGGTACTCCACCTCCACGCCTCGGGCATCTTTGCCGTCCTGAAAATTTCATTAAACAATCCAGTCAACCACCTTACACCAGCCTCTCCAACGAACTTCCAAAACTCCACCGGTATCTCATCCGGCCCCGTCGCCCTACCCCTTCGCATCCTGCAGACAGCCTGTCTAACCTCTTCTACCTTAAAACGTCTACAATAGCTAAAATCCCGACACTTCTCTGAGTGCTCCAGTTCCCCTAACACAATAGCTCTATCCCCTTCGTCATTCAAGAGCCCATGAAAATACGACTGCCATCTCTTCTTGATGTGGCCGTCCTCCACCAACACTCTACCGTCCTCCCCCTTAATGCACCTCACCTGATCGAGGTCACGACCCTTCCTCTCCCTAGCCTTAGCGAGTCTAAACAACTTTTTCTCCCCTCCTTTCCCCTGTAACCCCTCTTAAAAGCGGCCGTCTTAGCAACCGTGACTGCTGACTTCACCTCCTTCCTCGCTAGCTTGTACTCTTTCCTGTACACCCGCTTCTCCTCTTCGTCCTTACTTTCCACCAACTTAGCATACGCCCCTTTCTTGGTCCCCACTTTCTTCTCCACTTCTTCATTCCACCATCAATCCCCCCGATGGTGCCCGGCCCGGCCCCTAGAAACACCCAACACCTCACTTGCATTCTCCCTGATGCACCTTGCCGCCCTGTCCCACATACTATCCACGTCCCCCCTACACTCCCACACCCCCATTCCCGCCAACCTCTCCCCTATCTCCCACGCATTCACTGGCGTCAGGCCGCCCCACTTAATTCTCGGTCTACCCTCCTTACTCCTCCTCTTTCTATTCTTCTTTATACCCAAATCCATAACCAAGAGCCTATGCTGGGTCGAAAGATTCTCACTCGAGATGACTTTACAGTCCTTACACAACGCCCTATCCCCTTTCCTAAGCAACAAAAAGTCAATCTGAGTCCTGGCTACCGCGCTTCGAAAGGTGATCAGGTGCTCGTCCTTCTTCGGGAAGCCCGAGTTCACCACCACCAGCCCAAAGGCCCTCGCAAACTCCAATAGGGTCGCCCCCTCTTCATTTCTCTCCCCAAAACCAAAACCACCATGCACATCCCCAAAGCCTCCCGGTAGCGCCCCGATATGCCCGTTGAAATCCCCTGCTACAACAATCTTCTCCGAACTAGGCACGCCTCTCACCACCTCCTCCAAAGCCTCCCAAAACCGCGTTTTCTCTTCCCCCTCGGATCCCACTTGCAGCGCATAAGCACTACACACGTTCAGGGTAAACCCCCGAATGACCAGCTTAATAGTCATCAACCTATCGTTGATCCTCTTCACCTCCACTACCTGACCTCTAAGCTCTTCATCTACTAAGATGCCAACTCCATTCCTACGCCTGTCGCTCCCAGAGTACCACAGCTTGTAACCATCCACATCCCTAGCCTTAGATCCTACCCACTTAGTCTCTTGGACACACGCAATGTTGATCCTCCTCTTCCTAAAAATCTTCACGAGCTCTATGGACTTACCCTGAAGGGTCCCTATATTCCAAGACCCAACCCTTAGCCTACCGTCCCGCCCTCCACTGCCCCCCCCGCCGCCCCGCGGCCAAACCTTGGCCTCCCTCTCACTCCCGCCCTCTCCTCATCCCCTGCCCCCACCACGGCCCCACGCCCCAACCCCCTCGGACATGACCCTATCCACCCATTACCACCCACAGCCACAACTACACAAAAGTATAAAAAAATATACAGATATACACGGTGGTAGTATCAAAGCAGCAGCAACAAAGAAATACAAGGCTCACACAAATTCAAAGAAATACTCCCGAAACAAAACTATACTCAATACTGGAATATGCAATACTGAAATAATACTAAGAATGGAATATGCAATAATGAAATACAATGAAATATGAAATAACGAAAATAACAAAGGTTAGAGATCACCGGATTCCGCTTGGGGCTGCGGCTGCTGGAGATGGAGCGGCGGCTGGGGACCGGGTGGCGGCTGGGGGGAGGGCTGGTGTACCCTGCCGGGGGGTACGGGCAGGGTAGGTAAGGGTGGGTGGGGGTCTGCGCAGGAGAGCGGCGACGGGGTCGGCACCGCGGACCGGAGGTCGGTGCCGGCGGTGGAGTCGGATCGGCGCCGGGGACTAGGGACCGGTGCGGGAGAGAGGGTCGGCGCCGGAGGTCGGTGCTGGAGGTCGGCGCCAGAGCCGGAGGTCGGGCCCGGAGGTTGGGTCGGGTCGGCGCCGACGGTCGGCTACGGCGACGGGGGCCGGTGACCGGAGCTAGCGAGAGAGGGGGTAGGGAGGAAGGGAGAGAGCCGTTAGAGAGAGTGATGCAACAACATTGGTCTCGATTGTGATAAAAAAGCAACTTCCAAAATTCAAATATAACATTCTACAATATACGACTGTAGAACATAAGCAACCCAGTTGCATATCAATGAAATGGCAAAAAGAAGTACGTGAAACCTCATAAATTAACCAAGAAAATGCTTGTGAATGTGCTACCTTTAACAAACCAAGATGATGAGCAGTCGCTTTGTTCTTTTGGGTCTTAGCCATCTGCAATCAAAGAGAAAATTCATATCTAGTCAACAGGAATACCTATTCAGTGCACAGAAATAAAGGGTGTCAACTTCCAAAGGCCCACGCACAAGGATCGGAACTTTGTGGTTTCTTCTTTGACTTTAGATGCATTAACATTGAAACTATCAAGTCTACACAGCATGTTCAAAGTTTCAATTCTTGATAATAAGGAAAAATTAGGCAAAGCTAATATTTGGTCAAGAAAGCTAATTAATTACAACAGCTGAATTTGTCTTCAGGTTAGTTAGGAGATCAAAGTGTGGAAAAATGGATTTAGACACACAAGATATGAAAGGCTAGCTCCATCTACAGATGGACTAAAAAGATGCAACCTATTTCTAAGGTTTCAAACTTATTGGGTTTCACCAAGAAACCTGAAACTTTTTATCCATCATTTGAAGTTATCCACTATGCTTTACTCAACATAACAAATTACCAATTTGAAAAATCATCTTGAATGTGGAACTAAATGAGACAAAAACTACACTAAGCCATACAAGTTTAATCAAAACCTTGCTATTCAGTACTAATAGTTGTCAAATTAGGGAATCAAACTGAGATCTTTTCCATACTATTTCCTTTATTTCTGAAATTCCATTATAGAAAAGTATATACTTGTCCGAGTTAAAGGTCAAAATACACCTAATATCCTGGACTTTCGAGTTTCATAGCTAAACTATCAGGTATGCGAGTGTGAGAGTTTCCTATCTGAACTATCATCAATTACCTGAACTCGCACATTCACACCTGATAGTTCAGCTATGAAACTTGAAAAACTGGGATACTTAGGTGTGGCTTTGTCCCTGCACTCTACTTGTCCTCCGCGTTCAATTTTCTCATTCTGCCATTTCCATTTCTCAATTCACAATCAAGTAACACTCTATCTGATATCATTCGGTCAATCTATTTTTTCTAAATAATAAAATCTTTTTTTGGTATATTGATGAAAAAAAGCAATAAATGGTGTGTACCTCGTCTTCGATATCTTTGATTTTCTGCATGACGGTAGCCATTGTTGCTGATTTCAATGCCGGAGGAGAGTTTCGTCGGAAGAAAGGGGCAAAGAGAGGACTGTAAAAACAGCGCTGAGGATTGGAAATTAGGAGTTTTTCTGGAATGTGCTTTTGAGGTTTTGGGACCCCCTCCTTGTTACTTTTTCTTTTTAAAAAGAAACTACTAAATTTATTTTTACTTTTGTTATCGAGTTCAAAGAAAATGACAAAGCGTAAATTTTTAGCTAGTTTTTTTTGCCCATTGATTTCCAAAAAAAAAAAAAACATTTTAGGTAAAGTTATTACGTTGAAACTTTATATAATATTTGATCATGGTTTTTCAAAATACATTTTTCTTTTTTAAAAAGAATAATTTTAAATATCTTCTCAGATTTTATTTTACTATACTCATCTTCCTTATGATTTATGATATTTTATCTCCAGTATTATAATTTATTTGTTGTAAACATAAAGCAACTTTTTTCACTGTTCATTTTTATGTTTTACTTTTTATAATATAAAAAAATATTATAATTTAATTAGTTGGTCCTTACTAATATACTATTTACTTTAGTTATTTTTGTAAACATCTTTTTTAGATTTAGTATGTAAGTCACTGGAAATATATATCATATCAAATAGCTGGTTACATAAAATGAGATTTTTTATCGTTGCTTAATGATAAATTAATGATATTGTATAGTAAAATTTAAGTAGCAAGTAAATCAAATATTATACATAAATTAATAATATGTTTGACCAAGTTTATTTTTTTAAAAAAGGGTTAAGCTTTCTCAAAACTCAAAAGTGCTTATTAAAAAAAAAGGTCTTTAATCAGGCTTTTGAACAAAAATAAGTACTTTTATGGACTAGAAAAAAATAGTTTTTTATAAGCAAAAAAGATGGTTTTTTTTTTTTTCGTAAAAGTGCTTTGTTGAAAACTATTTTTGAGAACAATATATTTAAAGCATTTTAAAAAAGTTTGGTCAAGCACTAATGTCATTTAAAAATATTTTTAAAATTTATTGGTCAAATACGAATTACTTCTCACCAAAAATATTTTTTTTTTTAAATCTCACTTCTAAAAAATAAATTTAAAAATAAGTTGATATTATAAGATTGGTCAAGCTGGGCTATAACAATACACAAAGTTAGTTATTAATAATAGGAGTATATGAGTACAATAATTCATCTTGTTATAAAAATAAAGACAAAATATCAATATCAAACTTAGAAAAGAGGAGACAACTTTAAAAAAAAAATTAGTACCACTTTTTTTTACTACTTGAATCTGTATAAAAATTATAAAAGGGTGCCTATTTTAAACTGTCAAACTTGCTCCCTAAACTTGTTAAGCTTGACATCAAGTAGGCAATTTGGTCAACTAGCTTTGATGTTCAAATCTAATAAAAACAAGTAACTTTGGTATTCAAATTCAATTTGAATAAGTAACTTTTGATGTTCAAGTTAACTTTGATTACTAACTATTATCTCTCATTAATGACATTCACACGCACACACACAGAGACATACACACGTATATATATATATATGTCACAGGACATTCGTATTATATAACACTTTCTCTTGGATATCCATTAATAAATTAATATGTCTCGTTAAAATCATCATTAGAAAAATTTAGTGGAAAAAAACTTAGTGAAGGAAAAAGACTACACACATCTTGTAATATGTCTTTAGTGTTGCCCCATCCACTAAAAACCTTATCAGAAAAATTTGATTGGGACAAAATCTTAATTAAGAAAAAAAAGAGTACAACGCGTACTTTGCTATCCCTGATAGAAAATTTATTTGAAATTCGTAGACGATGCATTCGATCTTATATCTCAGTTTCTCAAATATTGATATTAAAAATGCCTTAGTGATCGAATTCGTTAATTTGTCAGCTTATCAAATTTGTTGAACATTTGTTTCACCTTTATTCTCAAGATCATGAATGAAGAAGAACTTTGGTGAAACATGCATTAATGTGCCTTCGTTAATGTATCATCCCTTCAGCTAAGCTATATTTACAATATTGTATTCACGCATTATAGTTGAAATGTCTTTTTTTAAAGGAACCACATATTTCTTAAATATGTTGAGTTATTGATCTCAATCAAACACACTCCCATTTTGCTTCATGAATAACTATTGTTTCTACAAGATTTGAAGTAGTGGCAGCAATTGTTTGCTTCATCGGACACTTTGATGTAGCTGTATCTCCATATTTAATTAAATAACCCATCTGAGATTGAACTTTATGTGGATCAGATAAATATTTTTTCTATGTATGTATATTAATGGACAAATATTTTATTTTGTCAAATACTTTGAGTACACATCCCGTAATACTCATTGTTAAGTGCCTCAATAAAAATTTTGCCAAAAAAATCCTGTGAGATGATAAAACCTTGAATAAGGAAAAAAGTGTACAACGCGTATTATATTCGCATTGATTAAAATGTCGCTTTACTAAATGATGCTCCGCAATTTATAAGTGTACTAACTGTACTAAAACATGGTACTTACTAACCATTTTATGAGATTAAAATTAATTGATTTTCAAGTTAAGCGATCTTATAATCATTGGGGGTAATCAATGGAATCACTTTATAACCTTTTAAATCCTTCAAGGATTTTTATAAAACTTTTTTCATCTTGCTAGACATGACAATAAATCATTATACATATTCAAACTTTTCAAGTTCATTTCATACATCACATGAGAAGATTTCAACTACAATAATGTCAAAAAAATTGTGAAATTTTTATGCTCCAAGTCACAAGTCATACTTTATATCTTACAAATTTTACTTTTGCATAACCACTCATTTGTTCTCCACTGACATTATACCTTTGATCTTTGAATTATAAGTTCAAATGTTCACTTTTCAAATTAAACAAACTACTTGAATTATGTATTTTATTTGATCAATAATTTATCTGTCCATACTCTTTGACAGATTTATTTTCAAGATTATCGATACTATTTATAATAATATTGAGCATTATATTATATCGAAGATATCATCGACGGTTGTTTGATATTGGTTTCAATAAAATATAGCCCATAAAGATCTCTTCATATTCATTACTATTCAGGTATCTAAACTTTTGTCAAGATTTTATGAAGTGTTATGTCGGTGCTCTTTCAGATCACTTAACTCAGTATCATGACCATATTGATCATTTATTCTTTTTCTTCTTCAAAAAATATTACCTTTGGAATCGATTATGATCTATCATGCTTCCGGCATGTCATAGACTCTGTCCTTTTATGAAATTTTCATTAAAGAATTTACAGTTGAATTATCATATAGAGTCAACAAACACATTTGACAATGAGTTTGCTATATTTTGATATATATATATATATATTTTCTTGGTTTTAATAGGACTCCTTACAAGCATTGTTTCTATCTAGTATTATCTAAGAATAATCAAGTTATTAATGACTAGACGAAACCAAGAAATAACCCGTCACGTGCGAAATTATAGAAGATCCCCTTTAAGATCAAACAATTCTATCGAAGTGAGAATGATTGTATGTGTGATAGTATCTACTATACTAGGAATATCAATGAATCCGATTATTGCCATTGCGCAGGATAACCTTTTTTAGCTTCTAGGGTTTACTTCTTAGTTTAAGATCCCTCTTACTCAAAAGGTAGGAAGCAAGGAAGCCAACTACCTTATCTCATTAGCGAAGCTAGAGTACATGAGTAGACTGCTTTTCTTAGTTAGAGAATGGAATTGATAAAAAAAATTTCTGTGGGCTTTTGAATATTCTACTAGAAATATTGCTTTTAGCTTTGGGCACCTCTAACATAAACAGAAATAGCGTATATACAAGGCTAGCCTTTTCTCTCAAGCGTCTTGGTATTAAATCCGCTCTTCTGTTAACAAGAACATGAATTAGATTCTATTCGAATTCTTTATTCTAAAGAGAATCCCCCACCTGAACCATTCTTAAGACCACCAAGCCCAAGTGAAAGTTTAATTAGGCAAAGAGCCAACACACACCTATTCATCCAAAATAATAGTTGGAACTCCTTATTAATTACCTCTCCCACCGCAACACAAGAAAGAGTAAACGATGAATGGCAAGTCAGAGTAAAAGGAAGAGACTTCAGTTGCAGTTGGAATTCCAATTTTAAAGAAAACACATGCGAAAGGCAAGACATTGAGAAGGGCTTGTTCTTAAAAATCAGGGCTAGGTAATAGATTGACTGTCAAGGAGTGAAAACCACTTGACTGGTTGGTCGATCGAAGGAGGCCTTAACTCTTAGATGACCCAAGCAAGTCATTAAGATAACCACCCACTTTAGAAGTCTAGAAGGCGACGCCTAAACTAGTCAGACTTGCTTGAATCGATAGGCTTGCTGGACTTCTCTGTCTATTCAATTTATTTTGTTGTAGAATGCTTCCCCACGCCTATTTCTTCCCCCAGCTCGGTAGTGGAGCTTGCCTCCCTCCCTTAGGCCTATTGAGATCTTTCCCTGTGCAGGTAAATTTGGGCTCGGCAAGGGAATACCCAGTTTATCGGAACTTAATAGATGATTACCCTTTTAATTCTCTCGAACTTAAAGAATATGTTAATGTGTTCAATTTATTTCTCAAGTGGGTTGATCCCGTTAAGGCATCTTCCCTTAACCTAAAAGTTAAAGCTTTCGGGATCCTTGTAAATTTCCTCTTTTCCCAACACACATATTTCTACTCAAATAAGTGGTGTTCTTGGGCTCACCCTCCAAGTTTGCAACCAAGAAGGATCATGATAATAAAGAGAAGTTTATGCAATTATAATTAATTATAGAATTCATTGCAATCCCATAACCCTAAACAACTAATCACATCAAGGCTCCCATAACCCTGGTTATGGGAGGTTTAGGCACACATCACAGAAAGAGAAGAAGATTTCATTGTATTTCTCATAAACAATTCTGGAAAATTACTTACAAAAAAAGTCCAAAGATTTCTCCTTGATCTTCAAAGAATAATGGTGGAAAAATGTTCAGATCCAATATTTCATCTATTTCTCAGAGAATAATGAGTTACAAGTTGTTGAAAAGTTGAAAAAATGAATAATAGATGAATGATAGATACCTAATCTAAACCTAGACTGGGTATTTATATGTTCCTGGGTACTGGAATTTAAAATTTGAACTCAATAATACCGCGTCATAGTCGACGGTTAAGTTGATGGCCCCGTCAGTGATCTGACGGTCCATCACTTGGACCATTGTTGATTGTCTCAAGCTGCTACATTCTGGTTAAGGAGTGACGATCATGTTGAAAGGCCGTCACTGGCCTAATGGTCCGTCGCTTGATCACTTGAGGAGCCACTCACTGTCTCAGCCTAATGGCCAGGTTGACGCTCCATCACTTGGACCATCACTTGGGTCATCTACTCTGTCTATTCTTTTAGCTTTGACGGACACTCTGATGGTCCGTCAGATAGTTGACGGCCCATCAGGTTGCCCGTCATTCCCCTTTTTGCTCCTATTTCTTTTATTTTTTCAAGTTGTATCATCAGCCAAGCCCTTGACCTGAAAACACTAAAATCCAGCATTAAATACAATAATAGTTTCTTGAAAACGCACAATTATCCCTTGTAAAAGATGTAAAATACTTCGTCCACAGCCAGAACATCAACATCCTCAACTTAAGACGATTGCTTATCCTCAAGCAACTCAACACCAAACGCATGCATGAATAAACACAATGATGGGCATTCAACTATTAAACTAGATTTCATACAACCATTCAACTGTCATCACACTCATGTGGTTTCAACACATTAGGATCTATAATTGGCATTATTTACAATTCAGCACATACACAACCATAGGCATAACATCCCATAGAAGTCAATAAAACTAAGTATAACTCAAATTGCTCTCACAGTCTAAGAAGTCCACCACATTTGATTCATTTAATCTATGGACAGAACTAAGACTCTCACTCTCACAAACGAAGTTGAAAACACAGCATACACACCCATAAGCTTGCCCTTATCATCTAATGTTCCCCTATGATTGATTCGCCAAGATCAAATAGGTCTTTCTATGGCTTGTAATGAGGTTTTTGGTGTTAGGTGAGGACTAATTTTGGGAAAAGTGACTTCAAGTTCAAAATTCACTCTCTTTTCCCTTGATTACTACTCACCAAGACTGATGCTTTTCTAGTTTACTTACAATCCATACTATTCATCCACGATTTCACCTAAAATTTTTTTTTACAGAGTCTGCATCAGCTACCCTCAACTTATGCTGATGCTGGCAGTTGAGGTGTACAATATCTAACTAGATCAAGGCCAGATGCGACACTTTATTTCAACTCCAACCCACCTATATCAAACTGTTAACTTCCTGACAATAGCCACCCCAACTTAGGCATTTTGCCTAAGTTAAGATGCACGATATCCAAAATTGGACCAGGGCTAAAATTAGGTGCTAATATCCTAAAAAGAGTGAATCATAGTTATTGAGAATGAATAAACACAAGCACAAGCTCAAAAAAAGGTTCAAAAAGGAAAAAATCTTTTTGGTGGGTCATTCTTTATGGCTAAGTGGACTAATAATTGAAGGGCCCCTGCTATCATATCTTATTGAATCAATCACAAAGTATTATAAATGAACCGAGAAAGTTCTAGTTGTACACACTATGCAAGAACTATAACAAACCCTCACATACACAAGCAATGAGTTAACACTTATTCTACCAACTCTTTCAGATTTACATCACATGATCATGCTCACTTTATTATTATTATTTTTTGCATCCCAATGCCAATCATAGAATAAAAAATGGCTGTCCAATATATATTAAGTGACAAGAAGGAATAGTCATACAAATATGTTCAAAGTACTTTACCACATTCATTTGTCATCCATACCTACAAAAGGGTGCCAAAAGGAAAGAAAACAACAATTATAAACACGAAACAATATGTACATCACTAGAAAAATAAATATCTAGCCTAAACATGCCGGTTCTACTAGATAACACATGGGAGAAAAAGAACACAAGCAACAAAAACCCCCTGGTGATCGAATCATAACAAGCACCCCACAAACACCCTACCCCCATTAAACAAAATACTTTGTCTTTAGATGCATTAATATAAATTATAAATGAGTAGAATACGTGTAAAGCCTCTCAGGATGATGAGTCAGTCAAATATGGTGAGTCTTCTTAGACCACAGGTGTAGTAAGGGTGGTAGGGGTGCTCAAATCAACATCCTTCTGACTCAGAGGTATCTCAATAGGAACTGAATTTGAATTGGCTCCCTAACTGGGGCAAACCTGGTCGATACTCCTGCAGCTTCATCTATAACTTTCTTCTTCCTCAACTCTTTATCTTTCTTTGACCTCTTCATAGCTTTTCTAAAATCTCTCTCATACCTTTTCTCAAGTGTTATCTCTTCTCTCATTTTTCTTCTCACAGCCTTTCTATCAGCACTTTTGTCCACCTGCTTACCTTTATCTTTGAGTGGTCTACCATCAGATCAAAAAGGCCCTCATTCTCATCAGTAATGACTAAAACAGGATCAAAAGTAGGTTGCAGTAGTTGTCTCTTAAGCTCTGCTATATCAGCCTGTCCCTGCTTGAACTCTGCCATAAACTTTGCAAAATCTGGCAACGATAGCTTGTCCAACCGCTTGTTTATACGCTCTTCTATGTCATTCATTCTGGCTTAAATGTGCTGATATGACTTTAAGGCTTCATCTACGATGTGATCAACAAATGTCTTGAATTGTTTTGCTCAGGTGCTCAATTGTTTCTCAAACTTTTTCTATGCTTTGACAGACTTGGCAAAGTTCTCCTGTGTTAGCCTGTGCTTAGAATACTAAGGTGGGACTGATGCAGTGTCTGAAATCCCACCCATTAGTGGCATAGATTCTGATCCTGCAGAAGTACTAGGCAGTACATAATCGGGTGGCACATACGTAGTAATAGACAATAACATACTTGTGGGAATCTCAGAAGTCCTAGAGAATGGAGCTGACTGTCTGATAAGTAGGAGGCTCATTGACTCGCATTTCATATTTTGAGTTATCCTTTATTTTTTCAATATCATACCTGTGAGTTTCTCGAACCTCATTGTTGACCCTTTGAATCATAGGCACATTGTCTTGTCTGCATAATTTCATGATCAAACATAGAAACGGTAAAGCACTTGCCACTTTGTGTGCCCGAACAAATAACTTATCAGCAATAATTTGGCCAAAATCAATATTCAGCCCTGCAATTAGACTAGCCACCAACACTGCTCTGTGACTATCCAAGTTAGCATCACCCCTTGTCGACATCAACCACAGTCTAACAATAGCCCACCAAACTTAGCTCGAAAATTGAGGGACAACTTAGCAATGTGCTCTTTGGGATTAAGCGCCCATGCTGGTTACCATCATTAGTGGTGAGCCTAGATAGCCAAGGTTGTTATGTGGAGGCCGTAGTTAGACGATGCTCAAGTTCTGGCACATCAGTCGGTGTTTCATAATCAGGACCAAATAACATCCTGTTCAGCATGCGGGCAGATATATCAATAGTGACCCCTCTTACCGAAACTGGCTCCTTATTGAGCAAGTCTAAATTTTTTGAGCCCCTGGGACAATCTTTCTTTGCCAGTGCCAAATAATTAGCAAAAAACTCCCTTACAAGATTTGGTTGGTATGCCTCGAGAGGCTTGCTCATCCAAGCTAACTCATATTCATTAAATGGCCGCTCTAGCTTGGGGTACTCATGTAACTCGGTCATTATAATTTGGTGCTCCTCGAAGATTGGCCTGGTTGTTGTTGGTTCAAGCCTGTCAAGATATTTATCCTGAGCTTCTCCAATCTGCCACCTAATTTCTTCCCATGTTTGAGGGTTTTTGCTTTTAACCACATTGGCATCCTCAGTTTTTGATGCCTCAACTTGTGGGGGTTTGATATGTTAACCCCTTCCTCATTGGGGATAGAACTTATACTACTGCTGCTGCTCTCACTCTTCTCTTCAGATTGAGAGAGTGCCTGATTCATCCCATCCCTTTGCCGAGTATTGAAAGTTGGAGCCTCCTCACTTAATGCTAGCTTATTTCTACCCCTTTGAGTTCTACCACTGCCTCTGCTTATGGGTAGTTTGCGTACCATTTTCCTGAACATGGAATAAACCATCAATGTTGAATTTAAAAAAGGAAGAAATCAAATTCAGATTTGTGTTGATGGGTAGTCTGACGGTCTATCAGGGATCTGACGGTCCGTCAAGGTGTCCGTCACAGCTTAACCAGTAAAGCATTTTCTCAAGAATCTTTTGACGGTCAAGTTGACAATCCGTCAAGAAGTACATCACAGCTTAAGTAGTGAGACATTCTGTCTAAAGCTAGTTGACGGGCGGTCTGATGGTCCATTGGTGTGCCCATCAACTCGAATTTCCAGTTTCTTCTTTGTCTTTGGCAATTTTATAAACATCTGGTATGATTCAATCATCAAGCACACAATCACTATATTAATTTCAACTTTTGACAACTAATTTCACCAATTTTTAGCCATGGGTTATTCAGACTTCACCCAGTATAATATTTACCAGAGTTTAATTAGAAACACAAAATCAACAACAAGAAAAGAAAGAGTTCTTTCATCCATTATCACACTTACATTATGCATGTTCTTCATTCTGAAAAACAAAGAAGAGTTTTGGTCGTACCTTGATCTTGAAGTATGCCTCAATGCTCTGACTTATGAAATTTAGAACAGATGACCAATCAATTTCTTAGTGAGTGATTTAACCTTGATTTTGATGAGAATAATTAGAAGAAAGATGGTTTAAATAGAGAAGAATGGGGAAGAAAGAGAGTCTTAAGAGGGTATGAATTTGAATTGTACAATGAATGTATAGGAGTTTAAACGATTATGGGAGTTTCAAAGATGAGAAGTGTGTGTAACTGACTCCCATTATCTATTACATAGCATTTAGATTGGATAAAAATGATTAAATATCCCTTTGGTGACCCGACCCGCTCGTTTAAAATTAGGGTTCGATTGACGGGCAGCCTGATAGTCCGTTAGGTTTCTGACGGTCCGTCAGTTCTACCTTCGAGCCTTACCAGAACTTAAATTTTCATGCTTTTCTATGGTGGTCAATGTGATGGTTTGTCGGATGTTGATGGCCCATCGTCGTACCCGTCAGATCCTATCCAGAACTTTTATTTTTCAGCTCCATATTAACAGTGACCTTGACGATCCGTCGGGCATGTGTCGGTCTATCAACTTAGCCGTCAAGCCTTATCCAGAATATTCAACATTTCACAATGGCTTTGACAGCTTCAGTGACGGTCTATCAGGATATTGGCAGTCCATCAACCTTTCCGTCAACCTTTCTCAACATGATCAAATCCTGTCTTTCTACATTCTAGTCCTGCATACTTCACAAACACATCAAATTACACCAAAAGAAATAAGTACTCTAACTACACTTACAATAACACATTGTGGGTTGCCTCCCACTAGCGCCTGATTTAATGTCACAACACGACTTAAAAATCTCGATTACTCAGACTTCATTGAGATAGATAGTACCTAAGCATTTAATCGAGTCCATTGAACCGATATACAGCTGACTCGTTGCTTGTTGACTTTGAAGACGCTCCCATCTTTATTCTCAAGTTCAACTACTCCAGAAGAGTAGACTTGGTTAACTTTGAATAGGCCAGACCACTTTGACTTAAGTTTACCTAAAAAAAGTTTCAGTCTGGAGTTGAAAAGAAGTACCTAATCACCTTTCTAAAAGTCCTTTTTTTCGATTCTTCGATCATGGTATCTTTTCATCTTTTCTTTGTATAGGTTTGCTCTTTCATTAGCCCCGAGATGGAACTCTTCTATCTTATTCAGCTGCCCCAGTCATAACTTTACTGCCTCATTCTAATTCAAATTCATCCTCTTGAGTGCCAATAATGCCTCGTGTTCCAACTCAATCGTCAAGTGGCATACCTTTCCATAGACTAACTGGTATGGTGACATGCCAATGGGTGTCTTAAAAGCTGTCCAATATGCTTACAAGGCATCATCGAGCTTTCGAGACCTATCTTGACTATTTAAATTCACCGGTTTATCCAGGATAGCCTTAATCTCCCAATTCGAATCTCCACTTGCCCACTGGTCTGTAGGTGGTATGGAGTTGCTACTTTATGCTGTTTCACCCTATATTTTTCCAAGGCAGCCCAAAACACTTTATTACAAAAGTGAGACCCTCCGTCGCTTATGATAGTATGTGGTACTCTAAAGCGAGAGAAGATATTTTTTTGGGAAAAACAACCACTCTTTTACCTTCATTGTCAGCTAGAGCCACAACCTCTATCTATTTGGATACATAATCTACAGCAACCAAGATGTATTTCAACCCATAAGAACTGATAGAGGGTACCATGGAATCAATACCCCAGACGTCGAACAATTCAACCTCTAGCATTTTCGTCATGTGCATTTCATGGTACTTCGAAATTGAGCCTTACCTTTGACACTGGTTACATCTCTTCACAAATTCGTATGCATCCCTGAACAAGGTTTACCAATAATAGCCACTCTGTATCACTTTCCTTATGATAAGATCACCTGCATTGTGACCCCCGACCGGTAAAGCATGACAAACTTCGAAAATGTTCAACATATCAACTTTTAGGACACATGTTCTCATAATATTATCAGAACACCACCTGAATAAATATGGCTTATCCTAGAAGTAACTTTTGCCATTATAGAGGAATTTTCTTTTCTGATGAAAGAAAAAATCTTCAAGAATAAGATTGCTTACCACATAGTTGACAAAATCTGCATACCAAGGTACTCTTTCAAGCACAATAGCAATGATATGCTTATCAGGGAATGCATCATCAATTTTACATTTATCAGTGGTTTCCTGATCTCCCTCAAGTCTGGATAAATGGTCTGCTACCTGATTTTCATATCATTTCCTGTCGAAGTCAAACTCTTGTAGAAGCAGCACCCATATGATTAATCTTGGTTTAACATCCTTCTTTGCCATCAAATATCTCAAAGCAACATGGTCTGTATAAACCACCACCTTGGTTCCTAACAAGTAAGCACAAAACTTCTCAAAAGCATAGACAACCGCAAGAAGTTCCTACTCAGTAATAGTGTAATTTTTCTGCGGCCTATTCAATGCCTTTCTCATATAGTAAATGGGGTAGAACAACTTTTCTTTCTTTTGGCCAAGCACAGTTGCAAGTGCTACTCCACTAGCATCGCACATGATTTCAAAAGGCATAGACTAATCTGGAGCAACAATAACAGGGGCAACCACAAGCTTCTCCTTAAGGAATTCAAATGCCTTATTGCAATCATTATCAAATACAAACTTAGCCTCTTTCTCCAATAATTTACACAGTGGATTTGCAATTTTGGAGAAGTCCTAAATAAATCGGCGGTAGAATCCAGCATATCCCAAGAAACTATGAACTTCCTTCATAGAGATAAGAGGGGGTAGTTTCTCTATCACATCTACTTTTGCCCGATCAACCTTATCCTCTTGGCTAAAATTCGGTGTCTAAGAATAATGGCCCATTCACCATGAAGTGGCATTTCTTCCAATTCAGTACTAAATTGAATTCCTCACATCTCTGCAGTGCTCTACTCAAGTTTACCAGACATAACTCAAAAGAATCACCTACCACAGAGAAATCATCCATGAACACCCCTAATATGTCCTTAAAAATATTGGAGAAGATAGACATCATGCACAATTGTAAAGTGGCGGGTGCATTACACAGACTAAACGACATCCGCTTGAATGCAAATGTACCATACGAGCATGTGAATGCTGTTTTCTCCTGGTTTTTGGGAGCAATTGAAATCTGGTTGTATCCCAAATACCCATCTAGAAAGCAGTACTAACCCCTTCCTGCCAGGCGATAAAGTATTTGATCTATAAAGGGCATTAAAAAATTATCCTTCAGAGTCCACGAGTTTAACTTATGATAATCCATACAAACTCTTCACCCAGTGACTAGCCTAAGTGGAATTAAATCATTCTTCTTGTTAGCAACCATAGTCATGCCCCCTTTCTTGGGCACACATTGTATACGACTCACTCACTTTCTATCAGAGATGGGGCACACTACCCCTATGTCAAGCCATTTAATAATCTTTGTTTTAACTACTTCTTGCATCGGTGGGTTCAATCTATGTTGATGCTTAATTATTGGTGTGCAATCTTCCTCAAGCTGAATTTTGTGAGTGCATATACCCAGAGAAATACTACTAATATCGATAATAGTCCATCCTATAGCCCTTTTGTATCTCCTAAGCGCAGAGATAAGGGCTTCAACTTATTGCTCACCCAATTCTGCTGTAATAATCACAGGTAAAGTGTTTTCACTGCCTAGAAACATATACCATAGATGGCCCAGTAACTCCTTCAGCTTCAACACCGGTGGCTCTTTAATAGATGGCTTAGCCGATGGTGTTGGATGATTTTTGAGGTCCAAATCTATCTTCTTGGGAGTATATGAATACGATACCATTCCCATCAGGGCACATGCTATCTTTTCATATTCTTCGATACCTTCGCTATCAAAGTTAATCAACATCGTAACCAAAGTTTCAACAATAAATTTCTTCTCAATCGGAACCTCTCGCTCGTCTTCATAATAAACATCAATAATGGATAATACACTCATCTCCTTGTATTGCTTTATTGACTGGCAAACATCAAATCGAACTACCTCATCATTAAGCCTATATTGTAGCTCATTTACCCGCAAGTTAATCAACACACTTTCGATTGCAAAAAAAGGTCTACCCAAGATTACGGGTACCTCAAAGTCCACCTCATAATCTAGGATCACAAAATCAGCAGGGAAAATAAAATTGACCACTTTCACAAGCACATCATATAATATACCAATTGTCCGCTTCACTGATCTATCTTTCATCATAAGTCTTATGTTAGTGGGCGTGGGATATCCTAAACTCATCTTCCTATAAACTGCTAGTGGCATCAGATTAATACTAGGCCCAAGATCATAGAGGGCCTTCGCAAAATCCAGCAATCCAATAGTACACGGAATAGTAAATGCTCCAGGATCTGCTTTCTTTTGCACTAAGGATCTTGTAGAGATAACACTATAATGGTAAAGATTGTCCACCAGTTCATAGCTCACCGTCCTCTTCTTTGTGACAAGATCCTTCATAAATTTAGCGTAGCTAGGAATTTGTTCCAATGCCTCCACCAAAGGCGCATTCACAGTCAACCTTTTTAGCATTGCCATGAACTTACTAAATTTCGTATCATCTACCTTTTTTTTCAATCGATGAGGAAATGGAGGAAGTGGTTTTGGCATGACTTTAACCACTACTTCTTCCTCTTTTCCCTTTTCTTTTTCTAACTTGTTAGTGTTCTGATGGTTAGGTGGAGTGTCTTTAATATCCAACTTCTTAGACTCCACTAGATGGTTTTTTTTTGCTTCTTCTTTCCAACTCCTCCACATCATTGATTATAGACTCACCCATAGAAGGGCCAGGTAATACTTTACAACTGCGGGTGGTAATCGCTATACAAGACCCATTATTCTGAGGGTTTTGCACTGTGTCACTCGATATTGTACCACTCTTTCGCTGATTAAATACTGTGAAAAGTTGGTTCATTTATTACTCCTGCTATTTTATAGAGGTTGAATGTGAATCCACTAACTGAGTCATAGAAGATAAATCACTCTTCATCGTTGTTACACTGGTATTGGTCGCCTCTACCCCTTTCAACAGCTTTTTTATTATATCTTCCATGAACATTTTACCCGAACTAGTAGCAATATTATCATAATTTCTAGGAGGCACATATAATCCACTCCTGTTGTTCTTATTTTTCCAGTTCCCTTGGTCATGATCTCTGTAACTAGCTTTATCATAGTACGTATGACCTTGATTCCCTTGGTTATTGCCATGGAAACCCCCTAGTTGTTCAGATAGTTAGCCTCTTACTCAGAATTGGATTCATCTCTACTTTGAGATCCCATAAATTTTACCTTCACAGTCTTCCCAGATAGTAAATGTTTAGTGAGAAAATCCATTCGGGTCTTTATATATGACATATCTTGGTCACGCTCTTCCTCCTTCCGGTATTGCTCCATAGATATACCACTAGACATAGTAGAACTTGCTACATCAGAATCCCTGGTATGCCAAGATCTACTCTGTTTAGTCATTCTATCAAGTATTTTTGAAGATTCTGGAAAAGTATGATCTATAAATGCTCCACTTGCAGCATTATCCACAACCGACTTCGTGATAAAATTCAAGGCTCTGTATAGAGTCTCCATAAAATATACGTCAGTCATTTTATGGTTGGGACACTACATTAACTTCTTCTTGAACCTCTCCCATGTCTCGTAAAGAGCCTTAGTCAAAAGCTGCCTAAAGTTACTGATATCATCCCTTAACTGTAACATCCTAGATGGCGGAAAGAACCTTTATAGGAAAGCTCCTTTCAACTGCCTCCAGTTTGTTATAGAATCAGGAGTCAACCCATTAAGCCATAGTGTTGCCTCCCCAGATAGAGACAATGGGAATAGGCGCAGACGAATAGAATTATGCCCTACTCCCGGGTTATCAAAAGACTTGCAAATAGTGACAAAGTTTACTAAGTGCATATTGAAAGCATCACCCAAAAGTCCACCGAACAACCCTTTCAGATGAAGTAGTTGAATCATGGTGCTTGTGATATTGAACTTATCTTCGGGTGCCAATGGTGGAGGAATAATAGATCTAGTTTCACCTGCTCCATCCATATTATCCTCATCTTCATCAAGATCAAATTGGATAACATAAAGATCTGGTCTCACTCTTAAAGAACAATTTCTGTTCATATTTCGATTCACAGGTGCAACCATATCCTCTATACATCTTTGGTTAGCAGGGTTCAATAAATCATCATCTCCCAAATCCTCATCTTCTGGATTAGGATAACAAGCTAGTTGACCATCATTTTGTTGATTCAATTAAGATCTAGCCAGAACGGCTTGTTTATCTACTTCTTGTTGATCTTCCATTCTACCAATTAATTGAGGTTCTATATAAAATAGTAATAAGGGTTCTCCTGACCTCCTTCTACTTGGCATGCAAAGTAAAGATCCTATAACAAACAAAAACAACAAATAAAAGTAAAATTAGGAACTTGACTAAATGTCAATCAACACTTATAAACTTAATTGACAACCATATTCCCTGACAACGGCGCCAAAATTTAATACACCCAAATTATAACTCTTGTTAGAAAGCATAAGCGGTCGTTATCAAGTATAGAACCCAACTAGATTGGGGTCGAATCCCACTGGGAATACTGTGTAAATTAAGTTTTATGATTATTAATGGATGATTGATTGAAGGTTCTAAGGTAACAAAAGAGTTTGTTTGTTAACAGTGAAGTAGGATTGTAGTAAACCATGTTTCAACTAATAAGTATGCTTGTAAAGTTTAATTAAATGAGAATAACAAAACTAGGATTATGTTCACCAAGATGTTGTAGTAGTCAGGGATGTGGGTTATCTTGAATTCATATGTAATAAATTCCAATTGCAAGAATTATTGAACTCTAAAGTTCATCTATTTGTTTCTCAACCTTAATAGATGATTACTCTTTTAATTCTCTCGAACTTAAAGAATATGTTAATGTGTTTAATTTATTTCTCAAGTGGGTTGATCCCGTTAAGGCATCTACCCTTAACCCCAAAGTTAAAGCCTTCAGGATCCTTGTAAATCTCCTTTTTTCCCAACACACACATTTCTACTCAAACAAGTGGTGTTCTTTGGCTCACCCTTCAAGTTCGCAACCAAAAAGGATTATGATAATGAACAGAAGTTTATGCAATTGTAATTAATTACAGAATTTATTGCAGTCCCACAACCCTAAACAACTAATCACATTAAGGCTCCCATAACCTTAGTTATAAGAGGTTTAGCCATGTATCACAGAAAGAGAAGAAGATTTCATTATATCTCATAAATAATTCTGGAAAATTACTTAAAAAAAGTCCAAAGATTTCTCCTTGATATTCAAAGAATAATAGTAGAAAAATGTTTAGATCCATTATTTCACCTATTTCTCAAAGAATAATGAGTTATAAGTTGTTCAAAAGTTGTAAAAATGAATAATAGATGAATGAAAGATACCTAATCTAAATGTAGACTGGTATTTGTATGTTCCCAGGTATTGGGAATTTGAAATTTGAACTCAGTAATGCCGCATCACAGTCGACGGTTAAGTTGATAGCTCGTCAGTAGTCTAACGGTCCATTACTTGGACCGTTGTTGATTGTCTCAAGCTGCTATATTCTGGTTAAGGAGTGAGGGTCATGTTGATGGGCCGTCACTGGCCTGATGGTCCATTGCTTGAACCGTCGCTTGATTACTTGAGGAGCCACTCACTATCTCAGCCCGACGGCTAGGTTGAAGGTTCATCACTTGGACTGTCACTTGGGCCATCTACTCTTTCTATTCTGCTTAGCTTTGACGGATACTCTAACGATTTGTCAAATGGTTGACAACCCATCAATTTGGTCATCATTCCCTTTTTTGCTCCTATTTCTTCCATTTTCCCTACTTATATCATCAGCCAAGTCCTTGACCTGAAAACACTAAAATCCAGCATTAAATACAACAATAGTTGGTTAAATATGCACAATTATCCCTTATAAAAGATGTTAAATATTCTGTCCAAAGCCAAAACATCACCCATAACTTGAATTGATTATCCATGCTTTAAATTAGTATTTTTAGGACTGAATTGGTACTTTAATTATATGGTTGGAATGAGGAACATGAGTTTTATTAAATTGGATGAATTTTGACTTGAAATTTCATAAACCTCAACCCACTTTATGAATTTGATTTAAATTATGGAAAATTGCATAGTTTAACTTATTTTTGAACTCAATGCATTTTATTAATGGATAAATGGTTATTTGAATTGGTCTTGAAATGCCTTGACAAGGAATGGATTTTAATGGAGCTTGAGGAGTCAATGTGGTTGTGTGAATTGATTTGGCATGGGTGCCCTTAGTATGGTTAGAGCTACACCGTCCATGTTAATGATTTTAAAATCTTATGCTTAAACCTTGTTTCCTATCCCAAAATCTTATATATATGTATATAAATGTGTCCATTATGGTTTTGACTGATTTTTGGACATGACAGTATGTTATTATTTCCCCTGAGTTACATGCTTGTGCTAACCCAGCTAACTGTCCTAGGATGCTACATTATTTCATAATGTGGGGGTCTGAAAATACTTTTTTACCCTTGTGCAGTGTTAAGTGGATTAGCTCATTCGTCGAGTAACTGTGAAGTGGTAAGCCTCCATCCTTTGAAAGGCCTAATTATTTTTATATTCTTTTATTTTGACTCAATACTTTTGTATTCTTTTGGTCATGGCCAGAGGTATGTCCCGACCTGCCTAGTATTCTGATTTTAGAGGCTATTATGGACAGATGTGGGTTTGTTGGTTATTGTTTTGACACTTAGTTTAATTGAGTCATTTATTTATTTTTTATTACTGTTTAGTTGGCTTCAACATTATTATTATGATTATTCTTATACTATTAAGGTTGGGTTAATGAGGTGGTCTCTGGTCCTTGGTTGACTTGAGATACCCATCACGGCCAGGTCCTGGTTTGGTTCGTGACAAGCTTGGTATTAGAGCATGACTTAGAGTCATTGGGTATCCATAAATCCGTATCAAGTAAAGTTCTTTTTATGGGTGTATAGCGTATCACACTTATAAAGAGGAGACTACAAGGTATTTAAGAAAGTTTTTCTTTTCTTGTGTTCTATTTTTGGGCTATAGAGTCTAGTGTTATGAAATTTCTCTAACTCCTAGATTCCTTACAGTTCATATCATGCCTCCTGCAAGATCTAATTTCTTAGAAACTCTACTTCGAACTCTGTCCCATCTGAATATAATAGGGAGGAGACTCGCCCTATGTATGAAGTGTAGACTCGGTCTAGGGTTCCTGCTCCTGTTTGTGTTGCTCCATATGAAGTTCCACCTGTCCCCATTAGTCCTCCTTGATCTTCTTAGGGTGGTGATGCTTGTGATCAACCGCCTCAAGGGGACTTCTCTAATGCGGAGTTCCACCGATTAATTTATTTGCTCACTCAGTTAGTGAAGTCTCAGTCTCATCAGTTGAATCGTGTTGGTTTTGTTGCTTCTTCATCTGAGGTCACTCAGTTTGGCCAGTTCATCAGGTTGAATCCATCAAGCTTTATAGGCTCTAAAATTGAAGAGGATCCTCAGGGTTTGTGGATGAGATGAATAAGATTTTTAGAGTGATACATGCTATTGATTCTGAAGGTATAGAGTTTGCTGCATATCAGCTGAAAGATATAACTTATTAGTGGCATGAGGAGTGAGAGCAGTTGAAGGGTGATGATGGGGAGTCGATATTATGAGATGAGTTTTTAGGTACTCTTCTTGATCACTTCTTTCCTCAGGAGTTGAGGAAAGCTAAGATGGAGGAGTTTGTTAATTTGAATCAGGGTAAGATTAGTGTGAAAGAATATACATTGAAATTTCAGCAGCTATCTCGTTATGCTCTAGAGTTGACGTCTAGCCAGAGATCCAAGATGAGAAAGTTTGCTTTTAGGTTATGCTGTGACTTGGTATTGGAGTGCAAGGATGCAATGTTGAACAATGATATGGATGTCTCTAAACTCATGGTTTATATGTAGCAGGTTGAGGATTAAAAAAAACAAGCAGAGATTGGAGAGAGACAGAATAAAAAGTTCAGGTATTCAGAGTAGGGCGGGGGTCAGCAAAATAGCGGGAGAGATAGCAAATAGTGGACCAAAAAAAAAACTAGGGCAATTCTTATTCGTCTGCTAGTACTCCCTACCCTAAGCCTTCGGGCAATTTCTGTATCAGGCTAGCGGTGGTTCTAAGGCACATGGTACCCAATCTCAAGCTAATAGAGCTCAGTTAGCCTCACCTTATCCTTTTTATCATTTTTGTGGGCAAATTCATCGTGATTATTATAAGGATGAGAGGAATCGATGTTATATTTATGGTCAGCTGGGTCACATGAAGTGGAATTATTTTCAGCCAAGGTTGCCACTAGAGCTAATAAAGTTATAGTTGCTGTGTCTTCAGCTGCTGCGCCAAAGGGTGCTACATCAGGTAGCGACACTAGTCGAAATCATCTTTATGCTCTTGCTACTCGCTAGAAATCTGAGGCATCTCTAGATGTTGTTACTTGTATGTTACTACGCTTCTCCTATGATGTGTATTATTTGGTTGACCCAGGGTCTACCCTTTCTTATATGACCCATTTTGTGGTTGTGCATTTTGGTTTTGGTCCCAAGAGTATTTCTGACCCCTTTTCTGTATCTACCCTGGTGGGTGATTCTATTGTGGCTATAAAAATCTATAGAGGTTGTGTGGTGTCTATCTTTTAGAGAGAGATATTGGTGGCTTTGATAGAGTTGGATATGGTAGATTTTGATGTGATCTTTGGGATGAATTGACTTCATTCGTATTATGCATCTTTGGATTGTAGGGCCTGAAAGGTCAATTTTTAATTTCCTATTGAGCCTATACTTGAATGGGAGTGAAGTTCTTCAATGCCCAAAAGAGAGGTTCATCTCTTATCATAGAGCTTCAAGATTGATTTCAAAAGGGTGTTTATATCATCTAGTTTGGGTTAAGAATTCTAACTCTGAATGTCTTCATTGCAATCTGTCCCCATGTTTAGTGGTTTCCTGAAGCATTTCCTGATGATCTTCCTAGAATTTCACCCTATAGGGAAATAGAATTTGGAATTGATCTGCTACTGGATACCTATCCTATTTCCATTCCTCCTTATAGAATGGCTCCGACTAAGTTGAAGGACCTTAAGGAGCAATTAAAAGGTCTTTTTGATAAAGGGTTCATTCGTCCTAGTATTTCTCTATAGGGTGCTCATGTACTTTTTGTGCTGAAGAAAACTAGGTCTCTTTGGATATGTATAGTTTACCATTAGTTGAATAAGGTGACAATGAAGAATAAGTATCCTCTTTCAAGAATTGATGATCTTTTCAATTAGCTTCAGGGTTCTAGATACTTCTTTAAGATTGATCTTCATTTGGGCTATCATTAGCTGAAAATTTGGGAGGTTGATATTCCCAAGATTGTTTTCCGAATTCGGTATGGTCACTATCAATTTTGGTTATGTCATTTGGGTTGACTAATGCTCCAGTTGCATTCATGTATCTTATAAATCGGGTTTTCAGGCATATTTTTTGGACATATTTGTGATAATGTTTATTGATGATATCTTGGTGTTTTCTAAGTGTGAGGAAGATTATTCCAATCACCTACAAATTATGTTACAGACCCTTAAGGACCAGAAGTTGTATGCAAAATATTCTAAATATGAGTTTTGGTTGAATGCTGTAACTTTTCTTAGTCATGTTATTTCTAGTGAGGGATCAAGGTGGATCCACAGAAGGTTGAGGCAGTTAAAAAATTGCCTAGACCCATGACTCTGACTGACATTAGAAGCTTTTTAGGCTTGTCCAGGTATTATAGGAGGTTTGTGGAGAGTTTCTTTTCTATTGTTGCTCTGTTGAAAAGATTGACTCAAAAGAAGGTTAAGTTTTTGTGGTTCGATGCTTGTGAGGGTAGCTTTAAGAAGTTGAAGAATAAGTTGACTTTTGGGCCTATTTTGAGCCTATCTCAGGGCGTTGATGGTTTTGTTGTATTTTGTGATGCATCCCGTATGGGACTGGGTTGTGGTTTAATGCATCATGGTATGGTTGTGGCCTATGCGTCTAAGCACCTTATGGTTCATGAAAGAAACTATCTGACTCATGATCTAGAGTTAGCCCCTATGGTTTTGAATTGAAGATTTAGCACCACTATCTGTATGAGGTGCATATGGATATTTATTTGCATTATAAAAGCTTGCAGTATATGTCACTCAGAAGGAGTTGAATCTTAGACAGAGGAGGTGGCTTGAATTGCTTACGGATTACAGCATGAGCTTGCACTATCATCCAGGTAAAGCTAATATCGTTGATAATGCTCTTAGAAAGTTATATATGGGGAGCTTATCCTATGTTGATGAGGATAAAATAGGATTTGTGAAGGGAAATCATAGGTTTTCTAACTTGGGAGTTCGTCTTTTGGACTCTGAAGATGGAGAAGTTACTGTTCAGGAAGTGGTTGAATCATCTCCTGGTGCTGAGGTTAAGGAGAAGTAGGCTTCAGATCCCATACTTATGGAGATTAAGAAAGATGTGGGTCAACAAAAGGGTTATGGCATTTGATATTAGGGGAGATGGTATCTTGAGGTACCAAGGTAGGTTGTGCATTCTTGATGTTGATAGGCAGCGAGAAAGGATTTTGACTGAGGCTTATGAGTTTCGATATACATTTCATCCAAGTTCTACTAAGATGTACTGTGACTTAAAGGAGATCTATTGGTGGAACAATATGAAGAGGGATGTGGCAAATTTTGTATCTAAGTGTATGGTTTGTCAGCAAGTTAAGGTTGAGCACTTGAAGCCTGGTGACATGTCTCAAGAGATAGAGTTTCCTATGTAGAAGTAGGAGATGATCAATATGGACTTTATTACGGGTTTTCTGTGGTCTCAAAATCAGTATTATTTGATTTGGATCATTATGGATAGAATGCCTAAGTCCGCTCACCTTTTGCCTATGAGGATTAACTACTCAGGAGAGGATTACGCTAAGTTGTTCATTTAAGAGATTGTGAAGCTTCATGGTGTACTAGTGTCCATTATTTCAAATCGAGGAACACAATCTTCATCTTACTTTTGGCGTTTATTTCAGAAAGGCTTGGGTACACAGGTGAACCTTAGCACTGCTTTCCACCCTTAAATGGATGGACAAACGGAGCATACTATTTAGACCTTGAATAATATGCTAAGGGTCTGTGTGATTGATTTCAAGGGAAGTTGGGTTGGCCATTTACCTCTTATTGAGTTTGCATATAATAATAGTTATTATTCGAGCATTTAGATGGCTCCTTTTGAGGCTCTTTATAGTAGGAGGTGTAGGTCTCCCATCAGATGGTTTGAGGTTGGTGAGACTAGGTTGTTTGGTCCTAACTTAGTTCAACAATCCATGAAGAAGGTAAAAGTGATTAGATAAATATTTAAGACTGCTTAAAGTAACCAAAAGTCTTATGCAGATGTTAGGCAAAAATAATTGAAGTTCGAAGTGAATGATTGGGTCTTCGTGAAGGTGTCTCCTATGAAATGAGTCATGAGATTTGGGAAGAAGGGAAAACACATTTCATGTACATTGGTCCATACCAGATTTTGAGGAGAATTAGGAACATTACTTATGAGTTGGACTTGCCTTTGAGTTTGGGTTCTATTCATCCCGTGTTCCATGTGTTCTTCCTGAAAAAGTATGTGGGTGATCCTTCCTTGATAGTACATGTTGAGGATGCTGGTGTTACGGATTCCTTGTCTTATGAGGAAGTCCCGATTGAGATATTGGATAGGCATGTATGTAGATTGAGGACCAAGGATGTAGCTTTGGTGAGGTCCTTTGGAGAAACCAAAAGGTAGAAGAGGCTACATGGGAAACAGAGGAAGATATGAAGGCTAAATACCCATTCTTGTTTCCCGGGTTGGATGGAAGTGCTTAAGGTATCAGTTTCGTTTTCCTGTTGTCATTTTTGATTTTGTCATTTAACTCTGGTGCATTCTTGCTACTCTTATACTAAAAATGTCCTAACTCATCATTAGGGGATGAATGATCTTAAGGGGGATAATGTAAGACCCTTAAAATTTTGATCAACTTAGTTTTGACTTTTCTGTGTTCGTAATATCAATTTTTGACTTAAATTATGTTTAGGGATGCTAAAAGGGTAATTTGGGAAGATGCCAAAATTTTTGGAAAGGGCTCGGGGCAATTTTAGAACATCAAGGCAATAAGCCTACGCGTTATCACCATGTGTCACAACCCGAACCAGGGCCTGACTGTGATGGGTATCTCAAGTCCCACGTGGATCGGAGATCACCCCATTTAGATAACCAAACCAAACATAACATACCCCCAATGTCGGATGAATTCCAAACATATAACAAGATAACATTTAACAAGGTTAAGGAAATTCAAATCATGTCTATAACCGACGACCGATGATCGACCAAACAACCGACCAACATCACCCAATATCTACAATATTCCAAACAATGCCTCTAACAAAACTGAGTATCAATAAAGCATCGGAACATGCCTCCGACTATGGCAAAAAATAAGTCTAAACAGTTTGAGACATAAGAGACTAAAACATGAAATATAGACTTCTGAAGTGTAGAAGATCACCATTTCAATGTCAACTTACGAATTGAATCTGAATCCTAATCACCAAGAAGGAGGAGTAGAAGTATGGCCAGTTCTTACATCGTGTGGGATGCACATCCGAAGAAGGTTAGCAGGATGAACGCTAGCATGTAACTCAGGGATAAGGATAACATAATGCCATGATCAACAGTTTCAATTCATTCAAATCTAGTGCATATAATCAATGCATATATATATATATATATCATATGTTGAGATAGGGAAAAAGGCTTAACATGCACTTTAAAACTTTATCCTGGATTATGAAGCTCAACAGTCATAACATACAAAGGCACCCACGGGGTTTAGCCCAGGTCTCCCCAGCTGGTAGGGGCCCAGTGCGTGTGGCCATATGAACCAGAGGGTATACATATACACTATGGGGGACTCAAACCTCCCTATATACCAAGGTGACACAAACACCAAATCATGTAATAAAATATGGTGGACTCGAACCTCCCAATCATATGATAACAATATTAAGGGGGACTCAAACCTCCTGGTCATATAGACCCCCGTGCAACAATTATAGTTTTTAGTATTGGTCTCTCTAACCTCAAATTTTATGACTCAGCTACACAAACCTCATTAAAGCCCAATTAAAATAGTTAGCACAAACATTATCATTTGTTGAACCATGATACATATTTAGGCATTCATTGTTGGTATCTTCATACCAACTACACTTCCAGGATAACATCAACATGCCACACTAATTATCTTCACTCGGGGGAATTCACGACCCCTTTTAGTTTAATTTTACATTAGCTAGAGAAATTACACAACCCCATAAGGTTCAATTAAAAATCATATTGCAATAGTTTAAGGATAATTCAATTCCCATATTTCTCATAATTGAAAAACCAATTTCACAATATAGAGTTAGGGTCATAACTACTTCAAAAGTAACAAGTTTATGGAAAATCACAATTCCCTAGTTCATTCACTATACCCATGCACCTACAAGTTCAAAACTATAATTAAAGCATGAATAATCACATGCAAATTATGGGAAACATTGTTTAATTGATAAGCATTCAAAACCCTCAACCCATGTTTCAAAACTAACAACAATAATATGTGAACAATATTTGAAAACATATGATTTTAACAAATTAACAATGAGGGAAGAGTGACATGCCTGAAATACCAAGTTTCACGAAAGAATTTCAACCCTTGAGCCCTTGGATGACCTACTTCTTAGAAACTCTAAGTATGGTTTCTTGAGATAATTTAAGAGAGATTTGGAAATATTTGAGTACATTAAGGATGAAATATAACCACCTTAAGTTCTTTATGTACGTGGTGTTTTAATTGAGCAAGGAGGGAATCGTTCAAAGTGCCCTAAAAACAAAAGCTAAATTTTAGTCGTCAATGACTACGAGTCACTATACAACTTGTATAGTCTCATTACAACTTATCACCATGAGTCGTAGCTAAGGCAGTCTCCAAGGAACTCACAATATATTGGCCCTACAACTCAACTAATAGGACTCATAATGAGACCCTACGACTCGTAGGGTCCAGTCGTAGTCAACACAGAACCCAATTGGGTAAACATTGGACATCCTACAATTTGCATCCAATGACTCGTAATAAGTCCTTAAGACTCTTAGTGAGCCACTTGTACTCAGAGCAGATCTTTGCCACTTACTTTATGATTTGGTTACAATTAGGTCCCTAAGACCCGTCAAGACTCCCTGCGACTCTGTCATGACCCGAGGCTACTCCCTAGTCACGACAACAGTGCTTATGATCACAAGTGACCACAAGCTAACCCATGGGCTGGTACCTTCTAAGATCACTACTGAATAAAGCCATAAGGTTCAATACTGAAAATACGATTTAAATCATAAGTTTGAATGTCTGATGACATACTGAAAAGAATGATCAAATAACTAATAAAATGACTAACTATATGAGTAACTGAAAATATCTAAAAGCCTCTAAACTGACAGAAGAGTTAATGGGACTGGCCCCAACTAACTCTAAACTAAACTAACTAAAAAAAAATGTAGAAATACTAAAATAACATAACAGGTCCTCGACATATGAGGACTCTCCACAACTGCACCTGCTGATAAGCTGAACTATCTATGTACGGTCAGGAAACTAAGCATCTGAACCTATTATATAAGACTTCATAGCATTAAGAAAAGTATGCGATCAGTACTTTGAATATACTGGTATATGAGATGAGGTTAGACTAAAATACATAGGTTCACGTGCATGAAATAATGACTAGCTGAATATCATGAGATAATTGATGCATAAATGCATGAAAGCTGTAAATCTAAGAATGCATGACCAAACATATAACATGATACTGAAATAATCTGTAAACTAAAACACTGAAATTTGGTAACTGAATAACTGATGAAATGTATGCTATGGTCAAGCAAACCTGAACTAAATTCTATACTGAATACTGAACTGAGATTGTGGGAGGTATCATCCATATTTCCCAATTTGAGCTAATCGGGTCCAATATGTAACCCTAGTTGGAAGGGTGTCAGTACCGTACTGTGCCACGGGTACTAAAAATGGCTGTGAGGATCCACTAAACTAATGTCCTGAAGGACTAATGAGTTACCCTCAACTGGCAGGTGCTCTAATGAGATATGTGTTTCCCTCAACTGGCAGGTAAACATTTTATTAACCCTCAACTAGCAGGTTTATATCTTTAACCTACGCTAGCTATGTGGTTCTGGAACTAAGGGACTTCTACTAAATGTCACACCTCTAATGGAAGGTGAACCCCCATCCCTGGGTTCGCTCGGTGCTAAATCCTACTCCCAAATGAATGACAATGATTATTGGATTGAGTTAAGCTTAACTGAGCAAACGAATGATCATGATACTAACTGAATGACAACAGTCATGGTTTATCTGAAATCATTCTGAAGATACTAAAATTATGTAAACAGCTAAGTATCGGGTGTTCATAACCCTCCAGCACTGAATGAAAATAAAAATAAGGACATATGAATCTTTAAATACCATAATAAAGGATCATTGCTCAAAACCCAACATTTAGACATTTCATCAAACACATGAGAGTCATGAATTTAAGTATGGGAATGGTAAAACATGTGATTGAAAACTTAGTTACACTACTAAAGCCATAAATTAGGGATTTAACATGAGGATTTCAATACTCAAATCATATAAGGGCCCATTCCATCGAAAAACACTTGTAACATAACTTATAATAAAAGTCGTTAACAATTTCATGGAGACAATTCATCATAAATATGTAAAAATTCATAATTTGATATCAAAAAGGGATTCTTGGAAACCATGGGTGAAAAGGGCCTATGGATGAACATCACACATACTTTCAATCCTTAAGCTTGAAAGAGAAACACAATCTTGATGATTTTTTGAAAGTTTTTGGATTTGGGAACTTGAATTCTTGGTTTCCTTGGAGAGAAAGGAATGAAATTAATGAACTTGGGGGATGATTAGGATTTTTTTTGAGAGGAGAATTGGGGAACAATAGGCATATAATTCCCTAACCAGCATTTTAATTCATGTTTTTACGAATTGGATTAAGGGGAAAAGACTTAATTGCCCCTCAGAGAATTAAATTCACAACTGGAACGCAGATTAGAGGGACACTGCGATACGATGAGGCTTCCACCGCTATATCCACCGTGATGCATCACTATCGCGGTGAGCTGGTGGAATCGAAATCTAAACACGACCTAATACTCATCTGAAACATGATACACGACTGAGCTGATTCGTGAATGCATACAATGACATGATAATAATTATATAGCTGGAACTGAGAATGGAAAAGAGATAATCTAAGAAGAACTATTGCCTTAAGCTGAGTCTGAGTTAGCGAATAAAAGATGAGGGTACTTGGTATGCGTATCTGCTTTGCCTTCCTAAGTATCTCCCTCAATGATTCCACTAAAGAACTTTGATCAAGGGAACTTCTTTGTTCCTTAGTCTACGAATTTGACGATCAAGGATCTCGACTGGGATTTCTTCGTAAGAAAGCTTATCCTAAACATCTATGCGTTCTAAAAGAACTACAATAGCTAGATCACCAATACACTTCTTTAAAAAAATACATAGAACACTGGATGCACTGATGCCAAGTCCATAGGCAACTCAAGCTCATAAGCTACCTTCCCAAAATGTCTCAAAATTTTGTAACAACATATCGGGGACTGAGTTTCCCCTTCTTGCCAAATCTTTTCACCCACTTCATAGGAGAGATTTTCAAATAGACTGAATCGCCAACATCAAACTCAAGGTCTCTTCTCCTCACATTTGTATAAGATTTCTGACAGCTTTGGGCTATCGTAAGCCTCTCCCTAATTAACAGACCCTTCCCTATCACATCATATACTAAATCTGAACCTACCAAAGCGGCCTCACCTACCTCAAACCAACCAATAGGAGATTTACATCTTCTCCCATAGAGAGCCTCAAATAGAGCCATCTAAATACTGGAATGATAACTATTATTGTAGGCAAACTTGATTAATAGTAAGTGATCATCCCGACTACCTTGAAATCTAGAACTCACACACTCAACATATCCTCTAGGATTGGAATGGTCTTCTCTTCCTGACCATCTGCCTAAGGATGAAAAGTTATACTGAGATGAACTTAGGTACCAAGACCCTTTTGAAAAGCCTTCCAAAAGTCAGAGGTAAACTGATTACCTCTATTTGAAATAATAGACATCGAGATTCCATGCAACTTAACTAACTCTCTAATATAGAGCTTAATATAATCCTTGGCTGAATAAGAAGTATAAACTGGCAAAAAATGGGCTGATTTGATCATTTTGTCTACAATAACCTATATCGAATTATGCTGACGATACGAACGAGGCAAATCCATCATAAAATCTATGTTCACCTCTTACCACTTCCAAGTAAAAATGTTGAACTCCTGCATTGTACCATTGGCCTCTGGTGTTCAACCTTAACCTGCTGATAGTTAGAACACTTAGCTACAAACTATGTAATATCCTTCTTCATACCACTCCACCAATAGATTTCCCACAAATCACAGTATATCTTAGTGGCTCCTGGGTGAATAGAATAATGCGTATCTGCACTTCTATAAGGATTCATAATCTCAAACCATATACACACGACACAAAAGTCTACCTTAACATCGCAACATGCCATCTTCCCCTTGGGAGAAAACCTCTACCTTCTGATCTCTAACTGATTCCTTCAACTTAACCAAACTGGAATCCCTATCTTGATTCTCCTTTACTTAGGCAACCAAAGAATATTCCAAACTATTCTAAACCCAAACACTACCTTCAGCTGAATAAACAAACCAAACACTTAATCTAGCAAGCTGATAAACCTCCTAAACTAACCTCTTCTTATCATTCTCAACACGAGCAATACTATCCATAGACAATATGCTAAGGGCATTAACCCGATCTGACCCTGGGCCTTATTGTAATGGGTATCCCACATCTAACAAAGATTAGAGACCACTCCCTGCTACCCAACCCAACAACCTATGTCTAGCCTTAGATGGGATAAATTTCGAACATATAACAAGATAGCATAATTGTTCTCATTAAGACTAGGATAGGGTCACAACCATGATCGACCCAACTGAGTTCAACCGTACATCACCAACCGCCCAACTGTACCAAACCAAACCATATACCATAAACCAAAAGGAATACCAAAACATAATATGAAAATCAATCCCAAAATGTAATATGATAGAATAGTAAGAAATAATATCCGATGATGTTTGCCAAGGCTGAGACACACTCCGAATCTGGTACCCAGAATGTTACACGGTGCTCATGACCCTGAAGGACCACAAGCTAACCCATAACTGATATCTGTACCTGTACTCTGCATATATTATGTAAATTATAGAAATAGTAGGCTAAAATATGCCATAAGGTTCAAAAACACAATAAAACATCTGCTAAAATCATCTTAGAATAATTAGGTCTCACAATACCAAAATTAATATAAATATCTGAAAATACTGAAGTCTGAATCTAGTCTGAAAGCCTCAAACTAATTGAACAATCTGAATAAGGAGTTGATGGTACATGTCCCCAACTAACTCCATCTACTGAAAACTAAGCTAAACTAATAAAATAAATAGTTTCATATTATCCTCAAATGATGAGGACTCCCTGCTAAATCTGGCTGCTGAAATTTAGAATGCTATTGATGCTCTGGAGCTCGTGCTTCTGAACCTATAGTATAAACCACTATAGCACAAATGCATCACTATGATTGAATATACTGGTATGCAAGTGAGGTAGACTGAATGCAGAGGGTTCAAATATATGAACAATGCTAACTGACTGTAACTGAGTTCGTGAGATTACTGATTACTAATTCTGAATACTGATAACTAATATAACTGATATTGAGCGACTATGTGTGACAATCTAGGGTCTGATGAAACTAGCTGAGTTTCGTACTGTTTTGAGTTGACTGTATCTGATAGTCCTAAAGGCTGTAGAACTATCTGAGTTCTATTTCTAAGAGTGAGACTGAAACTGTGGGAAGTAGTCATCTACCCAACATGCCCAAAATAAAGCAATATAGCTGAGTTGTGGTCCAATCTGCAACCCAATTGGAAGGGTGTCAATACCACACCACTGGTAAGGACAAGCTGTGAGTGATCCCTCATATAGTAGATACTCAAAGAAGAATGGTAGGACCCTTATATAACAGGTTAATCCACCTCATTTACCCTCAAAATAACACGTTTGATGTCTTAACCTACACTGGATACGTAGTTCTGGGGTGCAAGGACTGCATCTAAGAGTCACATCCTCTAACAACAGGTGAGTTCCCATCCTTGGGATCACTCGATGCTGAATCCTACTTCCTTCTGAATAGACACTGAACATGATTAACTGAACTGAACTGGACTGAGTTCCTTGGGTTCCGTGGCTGACAGAATACTACTGAGATTTACTGAATTATTGAGCTTTCTGAGATTACTGGGGTTACTGAGTTTTCCTGAGTCACATAACTGACTGAGTTCTATGGTTCATGGCTTGATTAAGAGTATCTTGAAAACATGACACTGGCTCTAGACATACAACTATATTTTTTGGGTATAACTACCCCCAAGATTCGATAGAAGGAAACTAACAAGGCATGGCACTCTTGAATACATGACCAACATCAACAATCCATAATATAATAAGTTGGGGATTTCATGAAGTACATGGTTATCAGAATCTTGTACATGGTAGGAATGCATATAATCAATGTCATAATTCCATATTCTAGCATCATGAGGATTTTAACAAACATCTACATTGCACATCAATAAAATGAGAGTAATTTGAACATAAGGGTAAAACATTAATCCATCACTTAAGTCACAATTGAGCTATATTACATATTTTTTAATCTCTTAGGCATTTTATCAAACACTTAGGTTTCATGACTTAGAGCATGATATAATCATCAAATTAACATATCATAACCAACTAAAATTCATGGTTTTCAACTCACATGCTAACATATTTTCATATAAAATCATAAAGGTTCCAACTTGGGAATCATACAACAATAACCACATGAACATAATCAACCCATAGCATAAATACCAAAATTCATAGTTTTAAAACTTGATTCTTGGACTTCATGGACGAAAGGAATCCATAAATGAACACCACGCATACCTTGGATGGAACATTCTTGAAAATTAACGGTAGAATCTCTTGAATTTGAAGCTCCTATGAAAGCCCTAGACTTTTTCTTGAGAGTAATTGAGAGAAACAACAATATTTTTGCGAAATAAGGGTTGAATCTCGTGTTTTTGGACTTATATAGGGCTGGAAAATTGCCCCTTTTGCCCTTAAAAATACGGACATTTAATGACAGAAATTGGGTATCAACACGATACCCGACGCATCATGACATGATCGCGCCAAGCCTCAGTAGCTTCACTGGCAGTCCCTGCAACAATGTTAACCAACACGATGGACGATGCGGCACGCCAAGATTATGTTGGTCCACTATTTTGGGACACCAAACATGGTCTAATCGAGGTCCAAAAAATCTGGAACTTATTCGAAAATACCTATTGATCTCTCTGATCATAAATTAATAAACATACTGACCATTAAAGGACACTAAGGTGGTGAAATGAGATTGCCAATTTTTGAAGGCAAAAAATAAACTATGTCTGGGAACTTAGCTAGAGTTTTTTAAGTTTGGAAACCTTTGACAAGCTTAAAGGACTCATTGAAGCTTAGAAATTTTGTGGGGTCTCATAATATCTCCCCCTTGGGAACATTCATCCTCAAATAAAACTGACTAAGAGGGGAGAAATGATAACTTAAGTACATATGGGACATGAATAACTGTAACATGATTACATGACTGACATGACTGATGAACTTAATGTATTACACTGAACATGCATATGTGATGCATGCGTAACTGATTCATGAATGGATGACTGAGATAAGCTGAGTTTCTCATAATGAGGATGGATATCTGATACATAAATACGTGACTGACATAATGCATGAACATATGACTGGATATGCAATGGTAATTTAATATCGATTTTATAATGAGAATCTGAGCATGAAAATAAATGCCAAGTAGTAACTGAAATTTGGACATGAAACATGAATAAACTCTAAGAAAAGCTATTACCTAGGGCTGATTCTGAATTAGCGGAGAAAAAGTGAGGATACCTGGTCCGCATGTCTGCTTCTGCTTCCCAAGTAGCTCCCTCAATGGACTGATTTTGCCAAAGAACTTTGAATAGAGGAACTTTCTTGTTCCTCAGTCTGCGAGTCTGGTAGTCAAGAATTTTGATTGGAATCTCTTCATAAGAGAGGCTGTTCTGAATATACACGCCCTCAATAGGGACTACAACTGTTGGGCCACCTATGCACTTCTTAAGAAAAGAGACAAGGAAGACTGGATGGTCTGAGGCTAGATCTGAAGGCAATTCGAGCTCATAAGCTACCTTGCCAAAGCAACTAAGAATTTTGCAGGGACCGACATATTGGGGACTGAGCTTTTCTTTCTTGCCGAATCTCTTCACTCCCTTCTTGGGAGAGATCTTTAGATAAACAAAGTCATCAATCTCGAACTCAAGATCTTTTCTACACATATTCGCATAAAACTTCTGTTGGCTCTGAGAAGCCCAAAGTCTTTTTCTAATCAACTGGACTTTTTTTAAGATATCAAATACTAAGTCAGGTCCAATAACTGAGGCCTCACTAACTTTAAACCAACCGATCAGAGATCTTCACCTCCTACCATAGAGAGTTTTGAATGGAGCCATCTTAATACTGGAATGATAACTGTTATTGTATGCAAACTCAATCAAAGGCAAGTGGTCATCCCAACTACCCTTGAAATCAATTGCACATGCTTGCAGCATATCTTCTAAACTCTGAATGGTCCTTTCTACTTGACCATATACCTAAGGATAGAAGGCTGTACTGAGATAAACTTAGGTACCAAGACCCTTTTGGAACGCTTTCCAGAAATGACCAATCTGAGGTTAGGACTGGAAGGAAATAAGATAATTTGGTCATCCTGTCTACAATGACCCAAACTGAATTATGCTGATGATGAGTATGAGGCAAACCCATCACAAAATCCATGACTTCTACCCACTTCCAAGTAGGATATTGAACTCTTGCATGGATCCACTAGGCTTCTGATGGTCTATCTTAACCTGCTGATATGTAGAGCACTTATCCACAAACTCTGCCACATCTCTCTTCATTCCACTCCACTAATAGATCTCCCACAAGTTGCAGTATGTCTTTGTAACCCCTAGATGAATAGAGTAGTGCACACCATATGCTTTTGCAAGAATTTGATGCCTCAAGTTGTCTATACCTAGCACACACAGGCGACCCTGGCAATGCAATAAACCATCTCCCCATTGGGAGAAAACCTCTACTTTTTGATCTTTGACTGACTCTTTCAACTTTACTAGGTTGGGATCTCTATCCTATTTTTTTTCACCTTAGAGACTAGAGATGATTCTGAACTATTCTAAACCTATATACTACCCTCTGAAAATCGACCAAACGGACACCTAGACTTGTAAGATGATAAACTTCCTGAGCTAGCTTCCTCTTACTATCCTCAATATGAGCAACACTACCCATGGACAGTCTATTGAGAGCGTCAGCTACTATATTAGCCTTGCCTAGATAATAAAGGAAACTTATGTCATAATATTTCAAGAGCTCTAACTACCTTCTCTGATGAAGATTGAGATCTTTCTAAGAGAATACATACTTAAGGCTTTTATGATTTGTGAACACATCTACATAAACTCCGCATAGATAATGCCTCCAAATCTTTAAGGCAAAAACTATGGATGCTAACTCAAGATCATGAGTAGGATAGTTTTTCTCATGGAGTTTAAGCTGCCTGGAGACGTAGGCTATGACCTTACTATGCTTCATGAGTACACAACCCAAACCTACTCTGAATGCATCACAATATACTACAAAACCATCTGGAAGATCCAAAATTAGAGTTGAGGTGAGTCGAGTCTTCAACTTCTGAAAACTCTTCTTGTAAGGATCTGGTCACTGAAACTTGACTTTTTTCTACGTCAATTTGGATATAGGGGATAAAATATAAGAAAATCCCTAAATAAACCATCTGTAATAGCCAGCTAAGCCCAAGAAACTCTTGATATCAGATGGAGAGACAGGTCTAGGCCAGTCTTTTATTGCTTTGATCTTTTGAGGATCTACTTTAATGCCATCATCGGAAACTATACGACCAAGGAATGCTACCGACCTTAGCCAAAATTTGCACTTGCTGAATTTGGCGAATAACTGATGATCTCTGAGAGTCTGAAGTACGATTCTGAGATGGTCTGCGTGATCAGGTTCACTGCGGGAATAGACAAAAATATTATCTATGAAGACTATGACAAACATATCCAAGTACTGCTTGAACACACGGTTCATCAAGTCCATGAAAGCCGCAAGGGCATTGGTAAGACCAAAGGACATGACTATGAATTCGAAGTGACCAAACCAAGTTTGGAATGTCACATTTTTGGAATGTCACATTCCCTGACTTTGAGCTGATGATAGCCTGATCTGAGGTCTATTTTAGAGAAATAGCTAGTACCCTGAAGTTGTTCAAACAAGTCGTCAATTCAAGAAAATAGATATTATTGAGCTGATGGTAATCAATGCACATTTTGAGAGAACAGTCTTTTTTGTGCCCAAATAAGATTGGTGCGCCCCACGGGGACACACTGGGTCTGATGAATCCCTTATCTAAGAGATCTTTCAACTGCTCTTTCAGTTTTTTAAGTTCTTCTGGTGCCATTATGTATGTAGAAATAGATATAGGCTGAGTATTTGGAAGAAGATTAATGCCAAAGTCAATTTTCGTTTCGGGAGAAATCCTTGGAAGATTTTTGGGAAAGACATCTGAATATTCATTTACTACTGGAACTGATTCAAGACTGGGAGTTTCAGAACTAGTGTCCTTAACTCGAACAAGATGATATACACATCTCTTAGATATCATTTTTCATGCCCGAAGATAGAAAATAAGCTGACCTCTGAAAGTTAAAGTACTACCCTTCCACTTTAGGACGGGTTCATTCATAAACTGAAACTGGATAACTCTGTTTCTGTAGTCGATTGTAGCATAGAAGGAATGAAGCCAATCCATGCTGAGAATGACATCAAAATCAGTCATCTATAATTTGACTAAGTCTACTGAGGTGCCTTTCTGAAATATCATGACCGGACAGTTCCTGTATACTCGTCAGGCTATGATGGTTTTACCCACTGGGGTAGAGACTTAAAAGGGCTCTGCTATAATTTTGGGACTAACTCCGAAATCAACTGCTATGTAAGGAGTAACAAAACACAAAGAAGCTCCTAGATCTAGCAAGGCATAAATATGTAAGTGAAAGATCTATAATGTACCAGTAACCACATCAGGAGAATTTTCCTGATCCTATCGGGACTGGAGTGCATAAAGTCTGTTTGGGCGTTGCCCACTAGTAGCACTGGAGGTGGCACCCTGCTGATTCAGGTGACCAAACTGAGTTGAGGAACGGTTAAGCTAACCCTGAGGACTTGGCTGGGGACAATCTCTGACTTTGTGGCCTGGCTTACCACATCTGAAATAAATACCACTGCCCACTCTGCAAGTACCCTGATGGTGCTTGCCACATGTCGGACAAAGAGAATAGGTTCAGGCACTGCTAACACTGCCCTGAGATTTAGATCCTGGTGCCCTATCTCTATTAACATCTCTGAATTTTAGCACTGGAGCACTAGCTAAAGAAGAAGCTAGAAATGATGACTTAGGACGAAACTGAGAACGGTTCCCTTCCTTGGACTTAGGCTGAGCAAAGTTAAACGTACCTGTTCTTTCTCTCTTATTCTGCTTCTCCCTCATCTTAATCATTTGCCCTTCTATCTGTTGAGCATGGTTCATAAGCCTAGCTATATTCATGTCACTATTTAATATCGCAGACCTGCACTTATTGACCACACTATCATTCACCCCAGAAAAAAACACTCATTTTGGCCCTGCGATCTGTAACCACATGATGTGCATAACTGGCTAATTGAGTAAACTTAAGAGAATACTCTTTCGCCGTTATGTTACCCTTCATGAGGTTGATAAATTCTAACACCTTAGCTTTCCTCAGCTATTGGTGAAATAATCTTTCTAAGAATGCAGTGAAAAACTCCTCCCACTCAATATGCCCTGCATCAACTGAACTCTCTGACTTCCACTGTTTGGACCATGTGTGAGCCATATCCTGCAATTGATATGCTACTAGCTCAACACTCTCAACAGTTGACACTGCCATGATATCTGTAACCTTCTGAACTTGATCAAGGAATTCCTGAGGGTCCTCATCTATCTTAGACCTGAAGAAGGATGGAGGATTCATTCGGGTGAAGTCCCAAATCCTAGCTGCAATTCAATTGGCCACTGGGTTAGCCGAAATGACAGCTGGTTGTTCATTCTGAGCAGAAACTGACTGAGCAAGAGTAGTGAATGTAGCTCTGAACACTACATGAGAGACATGTTTTCCCAAAGAATTTTTGGGCTGAGGGACAGACTGATTTCCAGTTCTCTTCCTAGGAGGCATGTTCTATAAATGGAAGAGAAAAAGATTACAATGAGAGATTAACTTGAGGTTATGCTCACTGTCATGACATGAATACTGAAAGAATGGAAACTATTCCTAAAACATCTCATAGTCTCCTGCACATAAATGTGGCGCGCAACACACCCATGTATAAGACTATACTAGATGTGGCTTTCAGACTTCCTAGGACTCTATTGAACCTTAGGCTCTGATACCAAGTATGTAACGCCCCAAATCTGGTACCCAGAATGCTACACGGTGCTTATGAACACGAAGGACTACAAGCTAACCCATGACTGATATCTGTACCTGTACACTGCATACATCATGTAAAATGAGAAAATAGTAGGCTGAAACATGCCAAAAGGTTCAAAAACTGAATAAAACATCTAATAAAACAATCTTTGAATAATATGGTATCACAATACCAAAATTAAAGTAAATATCTAAAAATACTGAAGTCTCAATCTAGTCCAAAATCCTCTAACTGACTGAACTGTCTGAATAAGGAGTTGATGGGACATGTCCCCAACTAACTACATTTATTGAAAACTAAGCTGAAATAATGAAATAAATAATCATATCATCCTTGAATGATAAGGACTCACTGCTAAATCTGGCTACTAAAATTTGGAATGCTACTGATGCTCTAGAGCTCGTGCTTCTGAACCTATGGTATAAAACACCATAGCATAAATACATCAGTACGATTGAATGTACTGGTATATAAGCGAGGTAGGCTGAATGCAAAGGGTTCAAATACATGAACAATGCTAACTGACTGTATAACATAAACATGAGGGTGCATGTATGAATAAGTGATTGTAACTGAGTTCGTGAGATTACTGACTACTGAGTCTGAATACTGATACCATGAGTTACTAATAACTGATATAGTTGATACTGAACGATTTTGTATGACAGTCTAGGGTCTGATGGAACTAGCTGAGTTTCGTACTGTTCTGAGTTGACTGTATCTGACAGTCCTGAAGGCTGTAGAAATATCTAAGTTCTATTACTGAGGTTGAGACTGAAACTGTAACTGTAATTGTGGGAAGTAGTCATCTATCCAACATGCCCTAAATAAAGCAATATAGCTGAGTTGGGGTCCAATCTATAACCCCAAGTAGAAGGGTGTCAATACCATGCCACTGGTAAGGACAAGCTGTAAGTGATCCCTCATATAGCAGGTACTCAAAGGAGAATGGTGGGACCCTCATATAATGGGTTAAGCCACCTCTTCTACCTTCAAAATAGCAGGTTTGATGTCTCAACCTACGTTGGCTGCATAGTTCTGGAGCGCAAGGATAGCATCTAAGAATCATAGCCTCTAATAACAGGTGAGTTCCCATCCTTAGGCTTACTCGATGCTGAATCTTACTCCCATCTGAATAGACACTGAACATGATTAACTAAACTGAACTGGACTGAGTTCCCTGGGTTCTGTGGCTGATGAAATTTTACCGGGATTTACTGAATTACTGAGCTTTCTGAGATTACTGGGGTTACTGAGTTTTCTTGAGTCACATGACTGACTGAGTTCTATGATTCATAGCTTGATTGAGAGTATCTTGAAAACATGACACTAGCTCTTGGCATACAACTATATTTTTCGGGTACAAGTACCCCAAGGACTCGATAGAAGGAAATTGACAAGGCATGACACTCTTGAATACATGACCAACATCAACAATCCATAATACAATAAGTTGGGGATTTCATGAAATACATGGTTATCATAATCTTGTACATGGTAGGAATGCATATAATCAATGTCATAATTCCATATTCTAGAATCATGAGAATTTCAACAAATATCTACATTACACATCAATAGCATGGGAGTAATTTGAACATAAGGGTAAAACATGAATACATCACTTAAGTCACAATTGAGCTATATTACATAGTTTCTAATCTCTTGGGCATTTTATCAAACACTTAGGTTGCATGACTTAGGGCATGTCATAATCATCAAATTAACATATCATAACCAACTAAAATTCATGATTTTCAACTCACATGCTAACATATTTTAATAAAAACACATAAAGGTTCCAACTTGGGAATCATACAACAGCAACTACATGAACATAATCAACCCATAGCATAAATACCAAAATTCATGGTTTTAAAACTTAATTTTTGGACTTCATGGATGAAAGAAATCCATGAATGAACACTATGCATACCTTGGATGGAAGATTATTGAAAATTAATGGTAGAATCTCTTGAATTTGAAGCTCCTATGAAAACCCTAGACTTGTTCTTGAGAGTATTTGAGAGAAACAACAATATTTTGGTGAAATAAGGGCTAAATCTCATGTTTTTGGATTTATATAGGAGTGGGAAATTGAGCCTTTTTCCCTTTAAAATGCAAAAATTTAATGACTGAAATTGGGCATCGACGCGATACCCGACGCTTCGCGCCATGATTGCGCCAAGCCTCAGTAGTTTCATTGGCAGTCCCTACAACAATGTTAACCAACACGATGGGCGATGTGGCATGCTAAGATTGCATTGGTCCACTATTTTGGGACACCAAACGTGGTCTAATTGAGGTCCAAAAAATTTGAAACTTGTCCGGGAACACCTATTGACCTCTCTGATCATGAATTAACAAACATACTAACCATTAAAGGACATTAAGGTGGCAAAATGAGATTGCCAACTTTTGAAGGCCCAAAATAAACTTTGTCTGGGAACTTAGTTAGAGTTTTCTAAGTCTAGGACCCCTTGACAAGCTTAAAGGACTGAATGAAGCTTAAAAATTTTATGGGGTCTTACAAATACCGATCCCGCCCATACCAACCCCCAGAAGTAACATAAATCCTCTATCCATAAGAGTAAACAAATACGATTGGGACATATCCCCAACCATGGCCAAAACCAATATCCAAAATAAAAGAAAAGTGTCTAAAGAAAATCCATAACATAAAATGATGCCTTACGAAAGGATGAAAGATTACCACTTCAGTCCAAATGGTGATACCAAATCTGCGTGCTAAACAAGAGGAATAAAATGGTTGATTCTTGCATAGTGTAGGTATATAGCCACCAGTAGACGGGGTTAGTGAATGACCGCTAGTATGAATCTCCGGATAAGCAAAAAATAGCGCCAGTCAAAAAACTAAGTAAAACCATCCATAGTGCATAAAACCATACATTTATATGTTCTAGGAAAAGGGAACGGGTTTAGCATACACTTAAAATCCTTACCTGGGTTGTGTAGCTTGGCTGTCCTAACCACCCGCGGGCGATATGGGTTCAGCTCCCCTGCGGAAACGGTCCTAGTACGTGTAGCCGCACGATCGGGCAATATCCTAAGGGATGACTAGTACATCCCTCCAATATAAAATATGACACTCACATGTGGTCATCAAGAACTCTCATATCGACAAATATGAGTTTCCAATTTTGGTCCTCCCAGGACAGCCACCTTCCATAGCTTAGCTACACACCTTGCCATTAATGCTCAATTAAAACCATATCCAAACAATCCATTTACCATTTATTAACCAAGGCCAATAGTGGTGGTATCGTCATACCTACCCTTACTTGCAAGTAATATCCAGAGCCAAACCATTTAGGTTAAGGGGACCTTAGGTGCCCTTTTCACATACCATATTAAATCCAGTTAGGAGACTTCCATGTTCTCCACAAGCATTACCATTTAGCCTTTAGACTTTCTAGGTTATTTAAACCATGAATAAATCCTTTATCCAGTTTAAAACATGCAAGAGTTCCATTAATAGAAGTCCATGAAATGAACATATCTTTATAGGCATTTTATTAAACACTTTGTGGGCATAATAAAACCAAAAATAATTCCAAAGACCATTAAATCATTACCTTGCAATCCAATTGTCCAAAACCACCATTAATGCATATGAAAGCATAATTAAAATTGTGGGAAACTATAACCAAGCATTCAATATCAAAACCCCCAATAATAGTTGAAAAACCACAATCATGAAATAGTAAAACCATGAAATCAATCATATAAACCATGAATTTAGTTGAAATTACAATGAAAGAAGAGAACCATGCCCTATACCAAAGAATTGATAGAAAGAAATCACCAAAGCAAGCCCCAAAGCAATCCACAAGATGAAACCCTAGCCTTCTTTCCCCAAAAGCTCTTGAGAGAATTATGAGATGTTTTGGAATAGTTTCTAAGTGTTAATGATAGAATAATAGGGTAAATAACCTCCTAAGTGTAATAGAAGTCATGGGTCCTAATTAGGGAAATATCCAAAATACCCTTACTTAAATCTTTTAAAAATCCATCACAGGGACAACTGATTCGTACGAGTCGTACCCTCCTATACGATTGGTATCCACCACTCATATCCAAGACTCAACTCTTGGATCAAACTCTGTCCAGTATACAACTCACCTAACTAAGTCGTAACCATAACATACAATCCATATCCATTACCCGTATCCCTAGCAGAATGAAATACTAGGAGAATCAAACACTACCCACCATATGAGTCCTGATACGACTCATACCTATTCCTTACGATTCGCACCTCTAAGTCGTACCCATTCCAGTGACCAAAACCATCCCACCAACTAACACTAGTCAGCATATAACAGGACCATACTACTCGTACCCCAACATACAACTCATACCCAAGAGTCGTATTGGGTTCGAAGAATGGATTTCTAGGAAATTTTCTAAGGGTCAAAACCCAGGATGTTTCAGGTGTCTGCCACAATATTGGCTTTGCTCGGATTATAAAACACACTCATATCATAATCTTTCAACAACTCTAACCACCTTTTTTGATGAAGATTTACATCTTTCTGTGAGAACACATACTATAAAATTTTATGATCCATGAACATATCAATATGAACCCCATACAAATAGTACCTCCAAATTTTCAAGAGAAAAACAACAGTTGCTAATTCAAGATCATGGGTAGGGTAACTATTTTCATGGGGTTTAAGTTATCTGGAGGCATAGGCTATGACCTTACCTCTATGCATCAAAACACCACCAAGACCAACTCTGGAAGTATCACAGTAAACAATAAATCCCTCTTAACCGTCTGTCAAAGTCAAAACTGAGGCTGAAGTGAGTTGAGTCTTCAACTCTTGAAAACGCTTTTCACAAGAATCTAACCACTAAAACTTGAAGTTATTCTGAGTCAATCGATACATGGGGGAAGCAATGGACAAAAACCTTTTAATAAACCGTCTATAATAGCCAACAAAACTGAAGGAGCTCCTGATATCTAATGGAGAGATGGGTCTGGCCAGTTTTTCATTGCTTTGGTCTTTTAAGGGTCAACTCTGATTCCATCACCAAAAATAATATGGCCAATGAAAGCTAATGATCTTAGCCAAAACTCGCACTTACTGAATTTGGCAAATAATTGATGGGCTCTAAGAGTCTGCAATACAATTTTTAGATGGTTTGCATGATCATTTTCACTATGGGAGTAGACAAGAATATCATTAATAAAGACAATGAAGAATATGTCCAAGTACTACTTGAACATCCTATTCATCAAGTCCATGAAAGCTGCTGGGGCATTCGTTAGTCCAAAAGACATAACTAGAAATTTAAAGTGACTATATCGAGTTCTGAAAATTGTTTTTGGAATGTCATATTCTCTGACTCTAAGAAGATGATAGCGGGATCCGAGGTCCATCTTAGAGAAATACCCAACACCCTGAAGTTCGTTGAACAAGTCATCAATCCTGAGGAGTGGATACTTATTCTTGATAGTGACTTTGTTAAACTGATGTTAATCAATGTACATTCTGAGAGAACCATATTTCTTATGCATGAAAAGGACTGGAGCACCTCATGGGAAACACTGGGCCTGATGAATCCCTTATCTAAGAGATATTTCAATTTTTTTTTCAACTCCCTAAGTTCAGCTGGAGCCATTCTATAGGACGAAATAGAGATAGGCTGGGTATCTGGAAGAAGATCTATTCCAAAGTCAATTTCTTTTTCGGGAGGAACTCTGGGAAGATCTTCAGGGAACATATCTAGAAACTCCCTTACTAATGAAATTGACTTGAGATTGGGAGTCTTAGAATTATACCTTTGACTCAAACAAGATAGTACATGCACCATTTGGATATTATCTTTCTCACTCTAAGATATGACATAATTTGACCCCTAAGCGCTGAAGTACTACCCCTCCATTCAATTACTGGTTCATTAGGAAGCTGAAACTGGATGACTCTATTTCTACAGTCAACTGAGGCATAGTATAAGTGGATCTAATCCATGCCGAGAATGACGTCAAAATTAATCATCCCCAACTCTATAAGATCTACTAAAGTGATTTTCTGGGATACTGTAATCGGGTAATTTTTATACGCCCGTATGGCTGTGATAGATTTACCCACTAGGGTAAACACTAAGAAAGACTCTACTAAAGTTTAGAGACTAACACCAAAATTGATAGCTATATGGGGGTTACAAAAGAAAGAAGATCCAAGGTCTAATAAAGCATAAGAATGAAGATGAAAGACCTGTAATGTACTCGTTACCATATCAGGAGAGCTTTCCTGATCATGACGAGACTAGGGTGCATATAATCTGTTCTACTGTTGTCTATTGATGGCACTGGAAGTAGCGTCTTGTTGAGTCAAACGACCGGATGTTACTAAAGGATGATTGGACTGACCCTGCTGACCACTCTTTGGGGAATCTCTAACTGAGTGGCTTGGCTTGTCATACCTAAAACAAACATCATTTCTAACTCTACACACACCTTGATGATACCTACTATATTTCTGGAAAAGAGGATTAGTACGACCACTTTTCATACTACCCTAAGACTTGGATCTGGCGCTCTATCCCAATTGTCATTCCAGAACTTTGGCAGTGGAGCACTAGCTGAAGATGGAGTTAGGGAAAAAAAACATCTAAAAAAACTGAGAACGGTTACCATCCTCTGACCTAGGCTGAGAAAAATTAAATCTACCCATTCAGGCCTTCTTATCCTTTTTCTTTCTTCTTAAGCTTCTGTTTCTTAATTTATTGAGCATGGACCATAAGCCTAGATATGTCTATCTCCTTAATCAACATAGCAGTTCTACACTCCTTGACCACACTATCAGATATACCAAACACAAACTTACTCATTTTAGGTCTCTTATCAGCCACCATTGAAGGAGCATACCTCGCTAACTGAGTAAACTTAAGGGAGTATTCCTTTACACTTATATTACCATGAGTCATATTAATAAAATCTAGCATCTTAGATTCCCTCAACTCTAATGGAAATAACCTATCTAAAAAGTCTATGGAAAACTTCTCCCACTCTATAGACCTGCATCTGCGCCCCTATTACCTTTCCACTGCTTATACCAGGTGTAGGCCACATCCTGCTATGCCGCCAACTCTGCACTCTCACTCAAAGTGATACCCATGATATAAGTCACCTTATTAACCATATCAAAAAACTCCTACGGATCCTCCTCAGACTTGGATCTCAAAAACCAAAGGGGATTTATTTGGGTGAAATCTCGAATTCTAGCTGCAACTATATTTGCCACTGGATTAGCTGAGGCAAAAACTTATTGATTACTCTGAGTAGCTACTGAATGAGCTAGGGTAGTAAATGCAGTTCTAAACTCAGCATGTGAGACGTGCTCATTTAAGGGATCTTCCTGAATAGGCAGATGTGTGGGTTAGTTCCTATTTCTTCTTTCGTTATTCTTTATGGGAGGCATTTTCTATAATGAAACAAATGATGGATTAGAAAGAGAGTTTAAATAAAGCTCATGCTCACTCGCACAACATAAATACTAAAAGAAGGGAAACTTTTCCTAAAATGTCTTATAGCCTCTTGTCCATAAGTGTGGCATGCTTTACACATATGCACAAAACTCTAATCAATGCGGATTTTAGACTCCCTAGGACACTGTAAAACCTTAGGCTCTGATACAAAGTTTTTTCATGACTCGAGGATACCCCCTAGTCGCGACAATGATACTTACGGTCATAAGTGACCACAAGCTAATCCATGGGCTGGTACCTACTGAGAGAACTAAATAATATACTGATAATCAATATGTGTGGAAACAACTGAACAAAGCCATAAGGTTTAATACTAAAAATATGATTTAAATCATAATTCTGAACATCTAATGACATACTAAAAAGAATGATCAAACAACTAATAAACTGACTAACTGTCTAAATGACTGTAAATATTTAAAAGCCTCTAAACTAACTGAAGAGTGAATAGGACAGACTCCAACTAACTCCAAACTAAACTAACTAAAAGAAAATATGAAAATACTTAAATAACATAACAAGTCCTCGGCATATGAGGACTTACCACAACTGCTATTGCTTATAATAGTGATAGTTGTTGTTATTATATCTTACATGTGCTTTATATCCTTAATTTATTTCTTATTTCCTTTATATGATCTGCAAAGTAACCTTTATATAGTGCAAGTTTTAAGTTAAATAAAAGTAGGGTTTAAAAATTGCTATGTTCTTTTTTTGAGAAGGAAACAGTTATTGCAAGTAAGCCTGTCAAATACTTTTGAGTCATCTGTTTTTGATTTATTAGTTGGTTGTGCCATTGAATTTTTTATTTTAATTCAAAAATTAATTTTTGAATTTCAGTAATGGTTGTTGACAATCCCATGGTTTTTTTAATGTCATAAATTTAGATTGTCCATAATTATTTTTGTAGGAGATCCAATTCTGCAAAATAGGCCTTTATGTTCCATAATGATGAACACTGTTTTCGACCTAATATATATTCTTGTATGTCTTCTTGAATTTCTTTTGTAGCCCATTTATACCATCCTTTTCATGAGAGGTAATAAATTTATTTTCATCATTGCATCATATAATTGTGGTTAGGGTTTTGTCTTTGCTTATGTTTGATGCTTGTACATCATCATATGGTTGAAGTTCTTTCTGTGCTCAATGCATTGATGTTTTCACCATTTGATCCAGAGCTACTTAAGTAACTTAGTTTCCCTTCTAAAACACATTATCTGATGAAAAAGACATTGAAAAAGCAAAAGACTATGACATGTTCTATCTGCATCTCACAAAATTGGAATACTAGCATCATTGTTTAAGGAGTTGGTAATGCATTAGAGACTATCATGACATAACTAAGAAGACTTTTGGATCTAGATTGTCCAAATTCACAATAAAACTATGAACTATTATGTGAAAGTATACATGTCAAAGACTACTCCAACAACCTGAAAAGTAGTACCAAACCTCAATAAGTTTGTAACGTTTAAGTTTTGAACAAGTATGATGTTTTTGACTTTTAAATTTGATTTTTAAGTTCATTGCAAGTGCATATCTTGTACTATTACTTTATTATTATGTGTAGTATAATACATGTTCTAATAAGCTTAATGAAAATTTGTACATTCAAATTATTATTTTGAGTTATTTATTCTCTAATTTAGTGTTTGAGATCATTTAAATAACATAATAATGTATAACTGTGATTAGTGAATATTGCAAAATCAAATTATTACATTTAAATAATATTTTATAGTCTACAAAGTAATGCCACGCTTTAAAAGGGTGCCCATATGGATGTCGTTGTGTGGTTATGCACTAGAAAAAATGGAATACTTCACAAATGATGGTTAAGAAGAGGTAGCATCGGCTACACTTCAGAAGTGTTGCCCAGGCAACAAAGGTCACACTTACAAAATGTAGCTTAAGATCATACAAAGCGTTGTCATATGTCATGATCCAAGTCGTGGTCCTAGCAGTGACAAACATTTCAAACCAATGAAAGTTTGAGATGATCCCTTAGCATTCCATCATAAGCATAGTCATAAATAAAGTGCAGAATTAGTCCCATAGAATATAAAGAGCAATAATAGATATGATTAAAGATCAAATCTTAAAGTGTGACAAAAAACAGTTGACTGACTTAGTCTACGAATTCTCTAACCAAATGAATGAATATCCTATGTTGGGACAGGGCCCCAAGTAGTACTATAAAACTGAAATGAACCAAGTCTAACTGAATGGAATAAACATAGAACTCCAAAAGATGGATGACTCACCACCTGCTAGGTATCACCATGGGTGAAATCCTAATGTTGAATCGGATCGCGGGGACGAGCTTCGAAACCTACATCATAAAAGGATGTAATATTGGGGGATGATCAGTAAGATGAGTATTGACATGCAACCCAGTGGAAGGGGAATCAAAATAGTTCATAAACAATTCATAAAATTCATATCATAGGCTCATGATAAAGATAATAAGATGTAAGTGACACAAGCATACACAAAAGAAAAAAAGTAATCAATTTGAAAATCTTTAATTTTGGACTTTGTAGTTTACACTGATATTAAGTAATCCACAAGATATATAGGTCCAGTTCGTACTCAATGATGGGGATTCAATTCATATTAGCTACATGGAATGAGGTAGTCATATTTTGGATATCATTTCATAAACATAATTGCATACAACTGCACAAAGCAAACATACAACAATCATCCTCCATTCAGGACAAAACCTCCTACGTCGACAAATGTGATTTTCAGTGTTGGTCACAAGGACTAAACCTTTTTGGTGAAACTACACGATCTTCTTTGAGCCCAATTAATATATTTTTTCTTGCTTTTATTCATGGAGTCTTTCATTTAGGCATTCACATTTGGTATTGTTATACTAAAACTTGCAACTCATCCATATCATGCAAAAAAGAATCATTATCAGAAAACATTATTGTCTACTTAACCCCATCATTCAAAACATAACCATAATCATAGTTAATTTTGCATAAGAATCTCAAAGCAAGTCATAAAATTCAACACATTCGTTATTTCAAAAGGATGGGGCGTCATCTCTGTTCATCATTGAAATTCAAAGCTTTTTCAAAAAACTTGAAGGTCATAATTTCAATTATTCATAACATTAACTTTTTCAATCCATATAATGAAATCCACATTCACAAATAGTATGTCAAACCCTCAAAACCTTCAAATAGAGATAGATAAACAGATTATAAAAGAAGGATAATCAATATCAAGCTTTCATGAAAATATTCTCAACCCTAACTTTAAATCACCAATAGAATATATATAAATAATAGTTGAATTCATACTTTATGATAATAATAGAAGTAGAGAGTGTTCAACATGCCTTTTTAATGAAGAGCTAGGAAAAAAACCGTGAGAATTAACCTTAGTCCTTGCTTCTTGACGCTTTGAGAGTCCTTGGACTCAGAGAGGATAAGTCATAAGAGGGAATTTTTAATATAGGGAAAACCTTAATTAGAAAGAATATTTGGAGAACCATCTTGAACTTGGGAACTTTGCAGCTTGAAAAGCCTTTCTTGAGTTCATGAGATTTGAAAGAGAAGAGAGATTAGGGATTTAGGAATGAATCTGCTAAATTAGGATGACTTTGGGTATTTAAAATAAGTTTGGGAGGGGGGGTTATATAAGTGAACAAACTAGTTTTTCTTTGGTTTAATAAGAGAATGGAAGAATTTTTACATCTGGGAAGAGGGCTACGTCACATGAACTATTGTACGACACTCAGTTATGCATTGCATGACCAATCTCGCGGCACCCAGTTATGCCTTGCATGGCCATTACGCACCTTGGATAGCGTCTCACTAAAATGCCCATACCGCAAATTGACAAACAGTTGGTGGACTTAGAAAGAATAATTAAAAATCTTTAATTTAGTAGGAACTAGGCCACATAACTTGTTATATTACAGGATTAATGGTCGATAGAAGTTGATCCAAGTAAGAATGTCTACTAAAACTCAATCGCTAGGAAAGTTCTAAACTCAACTTTGAGCTAGGAGTTTTCAATGACCTCAATTCATGTCCAAAGATATTTCCATACTAAAAGAATTGATCTTCACACTTACATCTAAGTAGAAATTATTGGGTTTGGGTCTACACACGTATGAAGGACGATTTAAATTCTAGCTCAAAAGTGTGAGGTATTACATTATCTCTCCCTTGGGATCATTCGTCCTCGAATAATGGCTAGGAGCTTATCAATGTTTTATAAGCATGACATAAGGGCTGAAACTTCACCTCAAGAATTCTCTTTAACTCACTTTCACCAAGATAGGTTTCATAAAAACATAAAGTAATTCGATTAAGCATGAATCAAGAGAAGGGAGAGATTTAACATAGACATGATATAGGACATGCGTTCTATGTAACATGATCGTATCAATATAAGGAGTTAATTTTTGGAAATCATCGATTTGATTAAGATTGATACAAGATATGAAATAAGATTTTTGTAGAACATAAGAATAGAAGCATTCTTCACCTCAAATGATACGTCTAATAGCCCTTAAATTTAGTGACGCTTGTCAAATATGTTTTCATCTACGAATACCACACTTCATCATTTCAAGCTTATAATTCTCTGCAAAACACATAATTACAAGAGCTCGAGTCTAACTGCATATTGCTTCCATGTTAAAGCCTAACCCAGAGTTAAAATGTGCTAGCCTAAACTATGGGACTCAATTCTCTACGTACCTCCAAGAATACTACTCCATCTTATAACTAAAATCAAACAAGCCCAAGCTCCAATCAAGAAGTACTAGCCTCATAGTGTCATGACATCCATATCTATCAATCATAATATTCAAGCCCATCATTACTACACCCATTTTACTGATCTCCGCACCTAAAGTTAGCAACTTCCATCACTTTTACAAGGCTTTACACATATGTCCCCGTCTAAATAAACCATGTAACCCAAGCCTACTAATACACGCATTTCAAGGTCTTCCATACCTATAATTATCAATTCAATCTTCTAAAGAAGTTACACCATATAATCAATATCCAACTATACCTGATACAATAGGTCCTCTACACTTATTAATTTTTTTTGAATAGGGAAGTTACACCACTAATTTCCACAATAAAGAACATATATTTTCTCCCAACAAGGTCATGACAGAACTGTTTTAAATACCAATATCATACCATGTTCAAAGTCACTGGAGGACTAAAGTAACGAGATGGATATTATTTAACCATGACTTATACTTGTTAGAGCCTTGACACTCAAAATAGGACCTGCAAAGTAAGGTACAATAGGGATGAATACTTCATATATAAAATGCATAGCGAATGGATAAATGATCGTTCTAACATAGAAATAATATGGCATAAGTTCTTAGGACTGGGCACACAGAGAAATACAAGCTCATTTCACAATTTGTATAACATATGACTTGATTCATAAATTCAAAGAATACGACTATGGCTTCTGCCTTAAGCTATATTTCTTCTCATTTAATAAGTGTGAATGGTCATGAGCTTGCATAAATAGTATCTCTTTGGGCTTAGACATGACATAAAATGAATTGGTACATACAGAAAGTATAGCTTCTTAAAACTAAGCATAAAGTGAGACATGGGTATCATGGGCATAAGTTTCATAAATAACTTTGACCTTAGGCATGGGCATGACATGAATACATAAGATGGAGGGAAAATGTTCTCTTAAACTAAAGTAGGAGGAATTCGCTAGAATAAAAATATATCGCATCATGACTCTTTCCTAAAACTCACTACCATGAGAAAATTCAAGATCTACCTTAGTTCATCATTTCCTCCTTAGCTCAAAGGTCGCTATCCTAGACTTGTAGGCATATCTTCTCATTAAATCTATAAGCAAAACACTCAACACAATGGGAGTATCATTAAACATATGAATGTCAAACTCACTCTAATAAACTTTAATATGAGATCACTAAATTATTTCTAGGACATCTCTTCTAGGGATATTAATCTTAACTTCTTGCTAGGTTTTATAGTCATCACCCTACAACTCACACTCTCATGGTCACATATTCACATTCCCTAATACATAACAATCTATTTTCTATTCCTTTTTATATTAGCTTGGACCTCTAATATTATATCCTAATAGTTTAACAAAACTTTTAAAATTATACCAAGAGCTCACATCCTCTATCTATAATTCTCTTAATTCAACTCAACAATATAAGATATTTACCTAGGCTTCTTCATACAAAATAACTCAAGAACACCTACTAGGAACACTTAACACTTATACACTTAAATCCTCATCTAACAATATGCTACCTGGGGTTCAACTTATTCTTATATAAACTTGATGCTCTTATCCATCTAATGACTTAGCCATAATTCATTGCTTTCAATATTAGTCCATGTATATATATCATATTTACATATTCAATTTTCCATAAGTTATCATCCTAAGCCCTATCACACGTCACATCAAGCCTACTAAACCCACTTTTGACAAAGCTTGCATAACTATACTCAAATTACCATTCTTCTCACCACAATCAACATCTAAATTTCAAACTTAATATCTAGCACCAATCATGGACTGCCAATAAAACATCCCACATACTATACTAGTACACCAAAATACGTGACAAAATAATCAACCATAATTTTTTATTCCACTTAACTGCGGCTTTCAAGCATATTCTTCTTCATAATGTTACCACTACATTTTAATATTCATTACATATCTTCTCACCTACTAGACTAAGTTACAAATATTTGATAAAATTAACAGACATTGGAACTACTAAATCTCATGGTAAGAATAGTCTAACTTAATCCTACAACCTATCTAATTATAGTTCATTAGCATATTTTGATTTTTCACATTGCATCTACTTACTGAGACATACATGTATACTACACTCATAGTTCTATAAGAAGCAAGAAGTTCCTCCCAAACCATAAATTAAAATTAAAATATAAATTCTTAACTACTCTATCCTTTGATCCACCACTTACACTTGTTCTTTACTACCCCAATGACAAGCCATCATGAGTTCCTATCCTATTTCAAATGACTTCTAAATTATCATAACTAATCACTTCCTCAACTATCCACCATAAACTTTACAAATCCTACTACAAATTTAGTCAATTATCATAAGAGTATACCACCTCCTTCACTTGAAGGTTACACGACTACAACTACCTTTTTACTCAAAAGTTACCACCACTCTAACTTATAAACTTATGACTTTATATTTTTGGCTATGGGATCATTTAAATGCTCAAAACTTATAATACTCTAATTAACACTATCTCATCAGGTGTCAATATTACCCTAATATTTAGCTACCTATCTTCTCTCTTAAGCATAGAATCTTCAACAAAGTTTTTAAAAGAGGGTCTGAATACATGTCTCACCTCGACTCACCCAAAAAATTCACAACAATAGGAGTATATGCTAAAAATAAATAGAGTTTGATGCGCTAATAGACTACTCTCAAGTCCTTGTGTTATTTCATAACTTTTTGATGACTCCATTGGAAAGGATCACATTGTTAGAAATCTAAGCTTTTGCACTTGTATCACCTAAAAAATGAGACATAGTCAATAAAATTAGACTAAGTAAAGAATTTGTGTAATTTTTGTATGGACAACACTATTGCACGATATATAGTATGAAAGAATGAGAAAAATTTCCTAAATGCTTGGTAGCCTCTTAATTATAAATATGGTGCACAACACACCCATAAGTAAAACTTTACAAGACAAGACTTCACAGACACCCTGGGATCCTAAACCATGCTCTGATACCAAATTTGTCACGATCCAAGCTGTGGCCTTGACGGTGTGGGTCCATATCTTAAAAGATCCTGGTGATGAAACTATCACCGATAAGTTGGATCAACATCAAAAAATAAATAAACTGAAAAAGCAACTAAGTCAATGCATGAAATTCTTTTGTTTCTTAGTATGATCTCTATTAGTAGCTGCTCCTGGATTTTGGTCAGCTAGAGCATCAATAGTTATAGATTTGACTATGAAGGAAGAAACTTAAAGTAAAAGGGCACCGTCTTGTGCAAGGTAATAATAGTTGGCCCATATTCTCTATCACCCTAGACCGCGCTCACGACTCTATACCCTAACCTAACTTGCTTTTGTCCCAAACCAGTGAAAGCTAGAGATGAACCCTTAGCATTCCATTATAAGTATAGTTATAAATAAAGTACAAAATTAGCCCCATAAAATATGAAGAGCAATAACAGACATAATCAAAGACCAAATCTTAAAGAATGACATAAAATAGTTAATTGACTCAGTCTACGAAGCCTCTAACTAAATAAATGAATATCATATGCCGGGTCATAGCGCTATCAAATAGGATGAAATTAAAATAAAGCAATTCTAACTGAAAAAAATAAACATAGCATTCTGAAAGATGGATGACTCACCATCTGCTAACTGCCGTCTCAGGTGAAATCCTAATATTGAACCAGACCACTGGGATAGGCTTTGGAACCTACATCATAAAATAATGTAACGTTCGAAGATGGTCAGTACGATGAGTATTGGCATGCAACTCAGGAAAGAGGGAACTAAAGCAGTTCATAAAATTCATATCATAGTCTCATGATGAAGATAATAGGAAGTAAGTGACTCAAGACATAAAATGAAGAAAAAAAGTGATCAATTGGAAAATCTTTAATTATGGACTATATAGTTTAGACTGACATTAAGTAAGCCATTACTATATGGGTCTAGTCCATACCCAATTGGCGGGCCCCTAATCCTTGTTAGATGTATGGACTAAGGTAGTCATATTTTGGCTATTATATCATAAACATAATTGCATACAACTATATGAAGCAGGCATACAACGGTCATTCTCTATTCAGGACAATACCTCTCACATTAGCAAACATGATTTTTGGTGTTGGTCACGAGGACTACACCTTCTCAGTGAAACTATACGATCTTCTTTGAGACTAATTAAAATATTTTTTACCTCCTTTTATTTATGGAGCTTTCATTTGGGCATTCACATTTGGTACCGTTATACTAAGACTTGTAAGTCATTCATATCATGCCAAAAAAAATCATTATCATAAAACATTATTGTCTCCTTAACCCCATCATTCAAAATATAATCATAATCATCGTTAAGTTTGCATAAGAATCTTAAAGAAAGTCACAAAAATTCAACACATTTATTATTCCAAAAGAATGGGGGTGTCATCTCTGTTCATCATTGAAATTCAAAGGTTTTTCAAAAGACTTAATGGTTATAATTTCAATCTTTCTTAAAATTTAACATTTCAAATCCATATAATAAAATCCACATTTACAAATAGTATGTTCAAGCTCAAAGCCTTCAAATGGAGATAGACAAACAAATTATAAAAAGAGGATAATCCATAACAAGTTTTCGTTAAAAATCACTAATAAAATATGCATAAATAATAGTTACATTCATACTTTATGATAATAATAGAAGTAGGGAGTGTTCAATATGCTTTTTTGATGAAGAACTAGGAAATAAATCTTGAGAATTAACCGTAGTCCTTGCTTCTTAAAGCTTTGAGAGTTCTTGGACTTAAAAAAGGATAAGAGGGGAGTTTTTAATTTGATTTAGGGAAAACCTTAATTAGAAAGAATCTTTGGAGAACCATCTTGAACTTGGGAACTTTGGAGCTTTAAAAGCCCTTCTTGAGTTCAGGATATTTGAAAGAGAAAGAGACTAGGATTTAGGAATGAATTTGCTAGATTAGGATGATTTTGGGTATTTAAAATGAGTTGGGGGAGTTATATAAGTGAAATGACTTGTTTTACCCTAATTTAATAAGAGAACAACCAAATTTTTATGTCTGGGAAGGAGGTGCATCACACGGCACTCAGTTGTGAGTCATACGACCCATCTTACGGCACCCAGTTATGCCTCACATGGCTATCACATATCTTGAACATTGTCTCACTAAAATATTCATAACCTTTTTCGCCAAACTTAGATTGATTAATGGTCAATGACGTTGGAAAGAAGACTAAAAAATCTTTAATTTGGTAGGTACTAGGCTACCAAACTCATTATATTTTAGGAGTAATGATTATTGGAAATTGACCCAAGTAAGAATGTCTACTTAAACTCAATCGATAGGAAATTTCTTAGCTCAACTTTGAGCTAGGAGTTTTCTATGACCTTAATCATCTCAAAAGATATTTCTACATAAAATAATTGATCTTCATACTTATATATAAATAGAAATTATTGAATTTGGGTCTATACACGTATGAAGAAAGGTTCAAATTCTATCTCAAAAGTGTGGGGTATTACATCATATGATTGTTACAAAGCATGAACTTTGTACCTCATTGACTATGCTTTTTTAGTGTAGCTGCGATGACAACACTTACAAAGCATGGCATAAAGTCAAAGGTTATGTCTTATAGCCCACTCTCTAAAATTATTGCCTTAAGTCATAGAGTGTAATCTTTGATCAAAGGCTACACTTTTTACTATTTTAGGCCACACTCTATAGAAGTGGCCTTAGGCCTAAAATATTGTAGTGTGCTCATCATTATGCATTAAAAATAGGACAAAAAGGGTGGGTAATCTTCTACATAAAAATTTATAACCGCTTCTATTGTAGTAATATGAAGATACAGCTTCTTTTGGTTATTAATAGTCTAAATATAATTTATTTTTGGTCGATGTCTTTGAAACTTAATAAGTTTCTTCTGTGACTTACTAAAATACCAATATTATGAATAATTTTATTTCTTCAGATATTAAACTTAAGTATTTTTTGAGCTATCAATTAACTTTATGTACTACCACATGTTTCAAACGCCATTCATATAGTGAACGTCTCCTTTAAGGAGAAAATCATATAATTACGGTAATAATCTTAAAACATATATAGGCAAGACTTGTTTCTTGCATTTATCCTTTGGTAATTCATGATAAACATACCAAAATATTTATGGCATCCTACAAGTACGTGATCAATGACCATTTATGTCAAAATAATTTTTTTAATTTTTTTTTCAAACATCCGCAAAGGTGATATTTAACATTTATCCAATCATGCATGAGTATGTCCTTATTCATAATTTTTATTACACTTGACACATTTATTTCAAGAATGGCCAAGCATCAACGATGCTTATCATGAGTCTCATTCTCTTTAAGGAATGAATTATAACCATATGTACATGCTTTATAAGTTTTTATTAGAAGTTCATTCTCACGCCATGAAATTTATTATATTTATATGACAGACCTCAACATCACTTTGAAAGGTAAAGTGCACCACAACTTTATATTTGTAATGCCTCAAATCTGGCACCCAGAATACCATACAGTGCTCATAATCCTAAAGGACCATAAGCTAACCCATGACAAATATCTGTAACTGAGCACTGAATAATAATAATAATATCATAAATACAGAAACATGAACTGAAAGGCCATAAGGTTCAATACTGATACATAGCTGAAAATATGATATAACAATACAAAAACAACTTAAATAACTGTCTGAACATGCTGGTTTGAAAGCCTCTAAAACCGAACTGTATGAATAAAGAGTTGATGGGACAATCCCCCAACTAACAACATCTGCTGAAATTAACTAAGTACTAAAAAAAATGAAATAATCAAATAATAACATCCTCGAATGATGAGGACTCACTACTGACTCTGATTGCTGAAGCTGGAATGCTACTGATACTCTGAAGTGCGTGCTTCTAAACTTATGGTATAAAAAACCATAGCGTAAATGCGTCAGTACGATTGAATGTACTGGTATGCAAGTGAGGTATGCTAAATGCAATGCTTCATATGCTTAAATAATACTAACTAACTAAATAACATGAACGTGAGAATACATGCATAAATACGTAACTGTAACTGAGATTGTGATAAGACTGACTCATGAATTCTGATAACCTGGATTTACTGATATCTGAGTACTAATACTGGGATACTGAATGACTAATTCTATTGAGTACTGAGGAACTGATGTCATATTACTAATAAAGGAATGACTATTTCTGACAATTCTGATTATGAAGAACTGATCTAATTGACTGTATCTAACAGTCTTGAAATCTGAATACTAGTAACATAAATTTGGTATAATTAATATACTATTAATTGGGTGACTGTATCTGACAGTCTTAATTCTGATGGAACTAGCTGAGTTCTGTACTGAGCTGAGCGACTGTATTTGACAGCCCTAAAACTGTAGAATTGAACTCAGTTCTATTACTGAGACTGAATCTGAAACTGAGACTGTGGGAGGTAATCATCTACCGACATGCCCCAAAACTGAACTGGTTGGGTCCAACCTATAACCCCAGCTGGAAGGGTATTAGTACTTTGCTATGGGTAAAGATAAGCTGTGAGTAAACCCTCTCTGACATGGAGCTCTTCTGTTAACCCCTTTTAGTAGGAAAACTCGGATGAGGTGTATAATCCCTAAACTCTAGGGTATATCTTAACCTTTGCTGGATACGTAGTTTTGGAATGCAAGGATTGATTCTAAGGATCATACCCTCTACTTTCTAACAGGTGAGTCCCCATCCTTGGGTTCACTCGGTGCTGATTCCTACTCCCAACTGAAGAGACACTGAACTGATTTAAATTGAACTGAACTGTTACTGATAGTATTTTTAGTTGATTTGAATAGAGTACACTAAATTTATGTTGATTGACAGAATACTACTGAGATCTGATAACTGACTGAGATTACTGAGGTTATTGAGATTATCGAAAGTACTGAGATTACTGAGTTTTCCTGAGTCATGTAATTGACTGAATTCTAATGATCATGCCTTGACTGAGAGTATCATGAAAACTGACACTGGCTCTAGGCATACAACTAAATTATCGGTTACAAGTACCCCCAGGACTCGATAGCATAAAACTGACAAGACTTGACACTTCTTGAACACGTGACCAATATCAATAATTCATAATACAATAAGTTAGGGATTTCATGAAGCACATGGTTATCATAATGTTGTACATGGATGGAATTGCATATAGACATGTCATACTTTTATTAACCTAATCTCATTAACATTCTATCAAATACTCATAATGCATACAATATCATGGAAGTCATTCTTGGTCATAAGGGTAAAGCATTCATTAATTATTTGAGTCACAATTGAGCTATAATACACAATTTCTATCCTCTTAGGCATTTTGTTAAACACCTTATATGCACAACTTAGGGCATAGGTGCAATCATCAACTTACATATCATAAACAACTCAATTCATGGATTTCAACTTGCATGCTAATGTAGTTTCATAAAAAAACACACAAAGATTCCAACTTGAAAATCATACAACAAGATAAACATGGTAACAAACAACCACAACATAAATATCATGTTTTATAATTTGAAAGAGGGTTCTTGGATTTCATTGATAAAAGGAATCCATAAATAAACATTTGACATACCCTAGTTCTAGATTTTACGAAGATTGATGGAGTGATTCTTGAATTTGAATCCTTAATTGAAAACCCTAACTTGTTCTTGAGAGAAACTTGAGAGAGACACTATATTTTGGTTGAGTTTGGGCTAAATCTCGTATTTTAGACTTATATAAGGGTGGGAAATTGACCCATCTATCCTTAAAAATATGGACATTTAATGACTGAAACTTGACATCAACGTATTATCGACGCAATGCATCGATGGAATAGGCGTGATAGATGATGCGTCATGCTATCATTGCATCGAGTCTCAGTACTTTGACCCTAGCAACCTACAACCATATTAACCAACGCAATTGGTGATGTGACGTGCTGAGATTGCATTGGTACACTATTTTGGGCTTTCAAACGTAGTCTAAACGTGGTCCAAAAAACCCAAAACTTGTCCAGAACCACCTATCAACCTCTATGATCATGAATTAACAAAAATATGGACCATTAAAGGACATTAAGGTGGAGAAATAAGATTGCCAACTTTCGAAGGCCAATAATAGGCTAAATCTGGTAACTTAGTTAGAATTTTTTTCTAAGTCTGAGACCCCTTGACAAGCTTAAAGGACCGAATTAAGCTTAGAAATTTTGTGGGGTATTACAATATCTCCCCCTTGGGAATATTTGACCTCGAATGAGACTGACTGAGAGGGGAAAAATGATAAACTGAAGTACATATTGAACATGAACAACCAAGACATGACTTCATGACTAGAATGTCTGATAAGCCAAATGTATCATACTGAACATGCATATCTTATGGATGAGTAACTGGTTCATAAATGCATGACTGAGATTTCTGATAAGCTGAATTTCTCATGATGAGAATGCATGTCTGATGCATAATTATATGACTGAACCGATACATGAATGGATGATTGAATAGACAATGGTATTTGATACCAAGTTTATGATAAGAATCTAAACATAGAACTGAATGCTGAGTTTGAAACTAAAATCTGAACATGAAACTGAATGAGTTCAAGGAAGACTGTTACCTTAAACTGAAAATGCTGATGAGTCTGAGATTAATTACTAATTATGCATAAGTGGAAACAAGAGAATGTAACTGAGTCTAGAATGTGATACATGAGCTGGATTATAGTGATCTGAATTGAGCACCTTGAATATGTGGCTTATGCCTGAGGTCGGAGTTTAAGGGTCAACTTATAAGTACCCGCTTACTTTAAACTAGATTCATTATGAGAAGAGATAATGGCATGTTTATGTCATGAGAGTTTGGGGAATTATCATGTATCTCCCCTTGGGACATTATGTCCTAGAAGAATACTAACTTGACTGAGATACTGAGGAAAACTGGGATGATTCACAGGGCACTTACAAACTAAATCGCGGCTGAATATCTGGGATCTAAAGCTAAGACATGATATATGAACTAAGCTGATCTTGCAACTACTGGGACTTTCTATAGAGTTCTAGTGACGGTAAGGATAAAATGAATCTCGGTCTGGCCTGAGCAGGATATCTGAATAGGAGATCACTACATGGCTGGGATTTTTTGTATTAGGAGGCAAGACCTATAAAACATCGTCTAAGATAAGGTGACTAAACCTTATGCACTATAACTGAGACTATTGAAGAGATACATATGGGTACTGAGCATGAATGCATGGATATACTAATTTATCTGATTAACTGAATGACTGATAGCTGAATACTAGACATGTAAACTTGAATTGCACTTGATTTGCGATAGCTGGACTGAAACTATAGAGTGTTATGCATAGAAGGTAATGACTAACTGGGTAACATGAGGTAGCTAAGCATTAGTGAGGGAAAATTATATTACCTTAGGAACGCAAGACCGCAAGACCAGGTGTCTAACATAATTTGAGAACATTTTGTAAATTGAGGTACTGAAATACTAATATCTGAGTAACTGATAGCCATATGCTATGGTTGGGAAATCTTAAAACTGGACTGAGTTTCTGATCTGACTGGACTAGGAATAGGACTGAGATTGTAGTTAAGACGGTAATTGAGATTGTAACCATAACTAAGATTGTAACTCAGACTGAATGCTGGTTTTCTATAACTGAGGTTTAGACTGGTACGGGAGTACTGAATTCTGATGGCTAAGTAACTGATAGCTGAAAGCCATGGTTCAGTAGGACTATCTGAGTACTTTAGTAAATATTGATTACTGAATTAACACTATAACTGAGGCGGCCTGCGAGATAGAACATTAACACTACGGATTCACCAAGGGATCTAAACTAAGGGTACACGTGGTATAATATGAGTTTGACTAAACATTAGGAGTGAAGTCATGAATCATGAGGGCTAAGCATATTGTAAAGCATGACATGAGTGCATGAGTCATGAGCTGCATGAACTGGGTTTGAATTTCTGAATTCATGGAACATGATCTGCAATATTTGATGAACTTGAAATCCTCATATGAGGAATTTGAAACACACACTATTCTATGAAAAACACATAGATATAAGCTATATTCATGGGACTGAAACTTAAAGCATGCGTAAATATCAAAAGAGTTAAAGTACAAACTTTTTAATGAGGTAGGAATGGGTCGGGAATTATCTTCCCTTATTGAATTTCTACACTTACTGGCATTACTACTAGAATTTGAAGGCGTGACTTTCTGAGATATCATAACCGGATAGTTACTGAATACCTATAGGGCTCTGCTAGACTGACTCACTGGGGTAGAGACTGGAAAAGGTCCTATTAACATTTGGTCTAACCTTAAAGTTGACTTCTATGAAAGGAGTTACAAAAGAAAAAAGAAGCTCCTGAATCTGAAGAAATATGAACATATAAATGAGGGACCTGTACATACCAATGGTTGCATCAGAAGGACTTTTCTGATCCTGTCAGGACTGAAGTGAATAGAGTCTATTTGGGCGTTGCCCACTGATAGCGCTGGAACTGGCACCCTACTGATTTAGGTGATCAAACTGAGCTGAAGGACGACCTTGCTTGCTTCTAGGGCCAGGCCTAGGATAATCTCAGACCTTGTGACCTGACTCACCACATCCAAAACACATATCACTGTCTGCTCTACATATACCCTTATGATGCTTACTGCACTCCTCATAAAGTGAATGAGTAAAAACCCTGCCCTTACTACCATAGGCCTTAGAGCCTGGTACCCTATCTCTATGGTCATTTCTGAACTTTGGTGATGGTGCACTAGCTAAAGATGGAACTGGGGTTGGAAACTTTTTTCTATGCTGAGAACGGTTACCACCTTATGACCCTGGCTGAGAAAAACTATAACTACCAGTTCTGGCTCTCTTATTTTCCCTCTTCTTCTTCTTCTTCTTCTTAACTTTCTGCTCCTTAATCTGTTGAGCATGGACCATAAGCCTAGATATGTCTATCTTCTTAATCAAAATCATAGTCCTACTCTCTATAACCACTCTATCTGATATCCCAGACACAAACTTATTTATTCTAGATATATTGTCTGCTATTACATGGGAAGCGTACCTGGCTAACTGAGTAAACTTGAGGGAGTATTCTTTTACACTCATGCTACCTTGTCTGAGGTTGATGAACTCTAACACTTTGACTTCTTTCTGCTCTAGGGGAAATAATATACCTAAGAAGGCCGTAGCAAACTCTTCCTACTCTATAGGATCTACATCTGCTTCCTTATCTACCTTTTACTGCTTAAACCATGTATGGGCTACATCTTATAGTTGATAGGCGACTAACTCTACACTCTCACTGAAAGTCACTCCCATGATATCTGTGACTTTTTGAACTTGATCAAAGAACTCTTATGGATTCTTTTTGGACTTAGAACTTAATAATACAGGAGGATTCATTCGGGTGATGTTCCAAATCTTGGCTGCAGTAAAATTGGCCACAGGGTTGGCCGGAACAGAAGCTGGTCGGTCATTCTGAGCTGTGAATGAATTGGCTAGAGTAGTGAATGCAGTCTTGAATTTTGCATGAGAGACATGTTCGCCTAAAGGGTTAGGCTGATCGGGTTGAGGGGCTGGCTGATCTTCTATTCCACTTTCTTGAGTCCTCTTTGGAGGCATATTTAGAAGAAGGGATTAAACTGAGTGTTTTGTTGGAGCTCATGCTCACTCTCATGACATGAATACTGAAAGAAGGGAAACTATTCCTAAAACATCTCATAGCCTCCTTGTAATACCCCAAACTTTCCTTAAGCCTAATTTCATTTCTATAAGATTAAGGAATCACTTCCAAAGTGAGTAATGTATAAATCATATAAAATTCTCCTAATTTTGACTTTTTATCATGTGGGAAATTGAATTATCTTTCCAACAATATAAGATTCGCCCAAATCCGATAACCGAGCAAGAAGTTATGGCTAATTGAAGTTCCTGTCATAAAACACCATTATTTAGACCCTTAACTAATCACGGAGAGGATTAATATCCCAATTGTCAGTTTCTAGTAGCCCAGCACGATTGTGGTGCATTGCACTGAAGCTTTAGGTCCCAACTAGTGGGACAACGCAATGGCTCCGCATCGTGATGACCCGCAGATTTCCATTTGTCAATTTCCAGTGAGCCACCGTGATAGTAGCTCATCGCAGTGGCCCATAAAATTGGGCTCCCAGTTATATTTTCTAGTTTCATTCAGAAGTTAAAAAAGGGTATTTTGGACTTTTTCCAAGCCATTTAAATAGTCCCAACACTTGATTTAAGGTCATTACAAGCATCATATTCCATTTTCTTCTCAAAATCCCTCAACCAAAAATCCTAGTTCATCAAACTTCTTCTCCAAGAAACTCAAGATTTCTCCATCAATTCTCCAACTTAAGTCAAGATTCCAAGTTCTTAATGGAAGAATTCTAAGAACCCTCATTCAAGATTTCTAGTAACATCTCGCAAACAAGTTATTTATCCAAGTTTATCAATCTAAGGTATGTGGGGTTTGAACAAGAACACTCTTTTCGTCCTTGAGCCCAAATTATTGATTTTTACTAAAGTATTTCATATTTTTGCTAGTGGGTTTATACCCAAATCACTTTATTTTGAGATTACGAGATTACGAGTTGTTCAAGTCTTGATTTGCATGATTATTTCTCTATTTTATGACATAAGTTGAGAAATTATGCTATGAGTTGTACATCCTTGTATCGATTTGATGTTTCCAAGATTGATTCATAATTTTAGCTTTATTATGAAACAAAGATTATTTGAGCATGAGTATAAGTTTTAAATCAAGTATGAGTTTTGATGTTTCTTGAAGAGTATGTTATTTAGTATGATTCAATCAACAAGTACTTTGATTTTAAAGAAAGATTACTTTTGAGCCTGAGTTAAGACAGGAATCCACATTATTCAGTCTTTATGATTTAAAGTTAAGAGAATTATTATTTGGTCTTCACTATAGACCCTTGATTTGTTTTGAGGTGGATTTTCTAAGAGTTTTGAGATGAGTATGGGAGTATATTTAGCACTGAGTTGGGTATGATTTCAAGGTCTCCTACCCCAGAACTATATGCTACCGTAGGACTGAGATTTATGGGCCCTAGGCTGAGATAGTGATCACTAAGTTGAGGTTATACTCCTTGGAAAGAGTATGACGCCTCTCTCCAACGTGAGGTTTCTTTCTTAAGAGGACAAGACGTTGGACTCCATGTAGCTCACATGGTTTATATCGGTTAGAAGAAACTCCCGAGTGTCAAAAGTTATATAATCCGGGGTTCTAAGTGTCCCGAGTCTAAAAGAGTTCTAGAGTTCCCAAGTGTCGAAAATTTCTAAAAATTCGGAGTCCTTGAGTTTTAAAGAAGTTTTACTCTCCATGAGATAAAATTATAAGTTTGAAAGTATTGTTTAAAGTTCCTTTAGCCTTCAAGTTTTTTAGAATAAGATGAAGAATACATATTTTAGAAGTAAATAAAATGACTCACGAGATTTTTACTATATACTTTATTATACATGATTTATAAGATTCAGATTTCAGCTTTTACTCAAGCTATGTGAGTCATTTATATCAGCATGCAGATTTTCTATAATGATTGATGATATTGTTTACTTATTGTATTGCACCCCCATATACTTAGTACATCCTCAAAGTGATGATCCACATATATGTCTATGTGCTACATTGTCTTATAATATAGGTACAAGTTGTAGTATGTGCAGTCAAAATCAGACAGTTGCAGATTCCAGCCAGCAGATGATGAGTCCTCCTATTTTGGGGACTTTAGTTAGATTCACTATTGTTCCTTACTTTCTTATTCTTATGTATTGATTAGTGATAGTATGGGTCACATCCTTGCTAACTATAGTCAGTATTAGTATAGGCTTCATAGACAGTTAGTAGATTTAATGTATTCAGTTTCAGTTTTCGTTGTAAAAGCAGAGTTATAATCCTGTGAATTCAGTTTTGTATTGATTAGATTCATAAAAGAGTTATCTTTGGCTGATATTGTACAAATTTATGCATTTTATTTAGTTGCTTATGAGTTTACCAGTAGAAGGGTTAGCTTGGGGTCACTCGTGACCCTAAGCACTGTATGACGTCTCGGGACCCATTTTTGGGACGTTACACTCCTGCACATAAGTGTGTTGCACAACACACCTATATAGAATACTCTACTAGATAAGGCTTTTCAGACTTCCTAAGACGCTGTTGAACCTTAGGCTCTGATACCAAGTTTGTAACACCCCAAATCTGGTACCCGAAATGCCACACAGTGCTCATAATCCTGAAGGACCATAAGCTAACCCATGACTGTTATCTATAACTGAGCACTGAATAATAATAATAATAATATTGTAAATAAGAAAACATGAACTAAAAGTCCATAAGGTTCAATATTGATACATAACTGAAAATATGGTATAACAATACCAAAATAACTGAAATAACTGAAATAACTATCTGAACGTGCTGTAGTCTGAAAGCCTCTAAAATTGAACTGTCTGAATAAAGAGTTGATGGGATAATCCCCCAACTAACAAAATCTGCTGAAATTAACTAAGTACTGAAAAAAAATGAAATAATCAAATAATAACATCCTCGAATGATGAGGACTCACTACTGACTTTGATTACTGAAGCTGGAATGCTACTGATACTCTAGAGCCCGTGCTTTTAAACATATAGTACAAAACACCATAGCGCAAATATGTCAGTACGATTGAATGTAGTGGTATGCAAGTGAGGTAGGCTGAATGCAATGGTTCATTTGCATGAACAATACTAACTGACTGAATAAAATAAACATGAGAATACATGCATGAATGCGTAACTGTAACTGAGATTGTGATAACACTGACTCATGAATTCTGATAACATGTATTTACTGATATCTGAGTACTAATACTGGGATACTGAATGACTAAGTCAATTGAGTACTGAGGAACTGATATCATATTACTGATAAAGAAATGGCTGTTTCTATCAATTCTAATTACGAAGATCTGGTCTGATTGATTGTATCTGACAGTCCTAAAATCTGAATACTGGTAACATGAATTTGATATAATTAATATACTATTAACTAGGTGACTGTGTCTAACAGTCTTGATTCTGATGGAACTAGCTGAGTTTTGTATTGAGCTGAGCGACTATATCTGACAGTCCTAAAACTGTAGAACTGAACTGAGTTCTATTACTGAGACTATATCTGAAACTGAGACTGTGGAAGGTAATCATCTAACCGACATTCCTTGAAGCTGAACTGGTGGGGTCCAATTTGTAACCCTAGCTGTAAGGGTGTCAGTACTATGCCACAGGTAAAGATAAGCTGTGAGTAAACCCTCTTTGACTGGAGCTCTTCTGTCAACCCCTCTTAGTAGGAAAACTTGGATAAGGTGTATAATCCCTAAACTCGTAGGGTACATCTCAACCTATGATGTATACGTAGTTCTAGAACTCAAGGATTACTTCTAAGGATCACACCCTCTAATAGCTAACAGGTGAGTCCCCATCCTTGGGTTCACTCGGTGTTGAATCCTACTCCCAACTAAAGAGACACCGAAATGATTTAAACTGAACTGAACTATTACTGATAGTATTATTTAGTTGATTTGAATAGAGTTCACTAAATTTTAGATGACTGATGAAATACTACTAATATCTGATAACTGACTGAGATTAGAGAGGTTATTGAGTTTACTGAGATTACGGAGAGTACTGAGGTTACTGAGTTTTTCTGAGTCATGTTACTGACTGAATTCTAAAGATCAGGGCTTGACTGAGAGTATCATGAAAGCTAACACTGGCTTTAGCCATACAACTAAATTATCGGGTACAAATACCTCCAGGACTCGATAGCATGAAACTGACAAGCCTTGACACTTCTTGAACACGTGACCACTATCAATAATTCATAATACAATAAGTTAGGGATTTCATGAAGCACATGGTTATCATAATGTTGTACATGGATGGAATTGCATATAGACATGTCATACTTTCATCTACTTAATCTCATGAACATTCCATCAAATACTCATAATGCACACAATATCATAAAAGTCATTCTTGGTCATAAGCGTAAAGCATGCATTAATTATTTGAGTCACAATTGAGCTATAATACACAATTTTTATCCTCTTAGGCATTTTTTCAAACACCTTACATGCACAACTTAGGGCATAAGTGCAATCATCAACTTACACATCATAAACAACTCAATTCATGGATTTCAACTTGCATGCTAACGTAGTTTCATAAAAAAACACACAAAGATTCCAAGTTGGGAATCATACAATAAGATAAACATGGTTACAAACAACCCACAACATAAATATCATGTTTTATAATTTGAAAGAGGGTTCTTGGACTTCATGGATGAAAGAAATCCATAAATCAACATTTGAAATACCTTAGTTCTTGATTTTATGAAGAATGATGGAGAGATTCTTGAATTTAAGTATTGAATTTGAATCCTTAATTGAAAACCCTAACTTGTTCTTGAGAGAAACTTGAGAGAGACATTATATTTTGGTTGAATTTAGGCTAAATACAGTGTTTTAGACTTATATAGGGGTGGGAAATTGACCCTTCTACCCTTAAAACATGAGCATTTAGTGACTAAAATTGGGCATCGACGCTATTATCGACGAGGTGCATCAATGGAATTGACGCGATAGTCAATGCATCGCGCCATCTTCATGTTGAGTCTCAGTACTTTGACCCTAGAAAATTCCAATAATGTCAACCAACGTGATTGGCGACGCGGTGTGCCAAGATCGCGTTGGTCCACTATTTTGGTCTTCCAAACATGGTCTAAACGTGGTCCAAAAAACCCAAAACTTGTCTGGGACTATATATGAACCTCTCTAATCATGAATTAACAAAAATACGGACCATTAAAGGACGTTAATGTGGCAAAATGAGATTGCCAACTTTTGAATGCCAAAATAGGCTAAGTCTGGGAACTTCGTTAGATTTTTTTCCTAAGTTTGGGATCCCTTGACAAGCTTAAAGGATTGAATTAAGCTTAAAAATTTTACGGGGTCTTACTATATTCTTTTATTTTGATGAAGAATTTATAATGCTAAATTAGATCGCACGACAATCATGTTCCCAATGACCTGTCGTATCATACCCATTGTGACAAAAACACCTTTACTTTTTTTAGGATCATTTAAGAATTCATAGAATTCTTCGAAGAATCTTCTAATTATTTAATATATATATATTGTGAAATACTCATTGTGCATATTTTTGAGATGATAAAATTGTTCATACCAACTTATGAACTTATTTGTACTAGTAAATTTTAAGTTTATCGTGACATATGATTCTTACTTAGTAAATTTCAGATTTACTATATTGTTAATAAATTTTCAGATTTACTATTTTGGAGTTTATTTCATAATATTTCTTCTCAATTATTCTAGCTCTTTTGGAGATATTACTCCTATCACATTCAACTCAGGAAATAGATTTGTAGTTTAATAATCAAAATTATCATTCCCAGGAATGGAATATAATCATGCCTTAAGCCTATCAAATTATGATAACTTTGAATCTCTTTCAAGATATTGCTCCTTTAAGAGAAATCGAGACATACATATAATGTAACAAAAGGTTTTGTTCGTTGCTACGCCCACCTTCATATGCATAAATTCAATCACATATTTTCTTTCAGACATATTATGCACTGGTACCATATTCATTAAGACAATGGAGCATATTAAATGGGACATATTTCATAATTTTTTACCAAAATTTTTCCTTAGTCATCATTATATCATCAATATGATGCATTGAGATTCAATCTCAATGTCTTATTTAAATAAAAAAGCATCTTAGACCATAGACTGATGGGACTTAAAACCAATATCTTATCATCATAGTGCATCGAAACTCTAACCCAATGTCTTACCCTCTTAATGGCATCAAGACTCAAATCCATTATCACACCCTTGGACAATAACATATTAGGCAAAAGTATAGTAAAATCAAACTTAAACCTATAACAATACCACCACTTTGTTATTATCAATATTTGATAATGCTCAAACTACAACTCTCAACAAGAATGCAAACGATCATTGTCAATATAAAAACCAACTAGGTTGGGGTCGAATCCCACAGGGAATATGGTGTGAACGTAAGTTGTTTTCGATTCAATCAAATGATAATTGGATGTTTCCAAAAAAAGGAGGGTTTTAGTTAACAAGTAATTGTTGGTCACTTTAGTTTAAATGTTTGTAATCAAGAGTTTATGAAAAACCAGAATTATGTTCACTAGGGGTTTTGGTACTTGACAGATGCTACTAGTGGTTCAAGATTCTCACGGTAGGTAGGACAACAAGTTATCTTTAGCGAAGTTATGCTTAAATGTCTCTCGACCTACTTAAACATTTAATTACCTAATCCTCTTGGACTTAGGGAATTTATATTCACTACCCAGATTTTACCTTAGGTTAACCAACCTTGTTACAACGCTGATTATTAAATGAAAGTTTAGTGTTTCCAAGTCCCTGTTGATAATTCACTTCCCACTATATTGAATTTCTTTCTCAAGCAAATAAAAGCAGGTGTTATCTATCATTTGCAACCAACAGACAATAATTAAAACATCAGAATAATCAAGGAGTCTTACCACCTTTCGAATCTTAAACACTCAACACCTTATCAAGACCTATCCCTAGATCCTATAATTTAGGTTGAAGAAATTTAACTGCTCATGACATAATAATCAAAGCAAATAGATGAATTCATGCTTTGAAAGATGAACTTACCAAAAGATGAATAGAAACTAGAGATTCTCTGATTAAATCACCAAAGAAAATCCCCAAATAATGATGATAGTCTCTTTACAGTAATTGCTTTCTCAAGCCAAAAAAAGAGGGAGAAAAATATCAAAGTATCGTGTCTTAAAACTCAAGGTTTGGAAACCTTAAGAAAACCCTAAACAAGGATTTAAATAGTTCACCCTAATTATGACAACAAAATAATAAAATTCAAAAATTCCTCGGATTAGGTAATGCCATTTATGATAACCTATTAGGAGGATGCCGACTTATCACAAATGTCGTCAGCTTCCTTTATGCTTTTGGTACTCACTGCCTAACGCTGACGACAAATGGTGATGCCTTATCAGCTCCCTGATGACCTATCACTAATGTCGTCAAGGCTTTTCCTTAGCTCTCATGTTCTGCCTTAGGCGGACGGCAATCTTGACGACTTATCAGCTCTTTAACATCCTATCATAAAATATCATCACAACTTTCAACTTAGGCTAATTCTCTGTCTACTACTGACGATGTAGCTGATAGCTTATCATAGGACTGACGACTTATCACAAATATCGTCAGCCACACTTCGCCTTTATTTACTTCAGATTTTAGCTCATTTTCTCCCATTCTTGTTGGTTCTCTAGCATCTTAACATTTACTGCAAAATCAAAAATGTTTGATGATAGAGAAAATCATGTTAGCTTCTACTGCAAAATTGTTTGATGCTAGAGAAAATCATCTTAGATTCTCTAGCATCTGGAAAATTGAGCTCACACATCAATATTCTTTTCAAACTTAAACAACATGATTTAATAATATACTTATCTTATCATAAATAAAAAAAGGTGAAATCTAAATCGCGATGATTGCATAGTTCTTGTGATCTTGGCTTCTTCATTTGTCGATCCAATTTTTTTTCTTAGCCTTTAAATTTGAAATAATAGACTCTTGTATTGATAATGTATTATGAAATAAAGGCAAAATATCAATATCAAACTTAAAGAAAAGAGGAGATAACTTAAGAGAATTATTAGTACTTTTCTTTACTACTTGAATCTATATATTAAAATGTATAAAAGAGTGGCTATTTATAAATCACCAAACTTGCTCCTTAAGCTTGACATCAAGTTAAAAATTTGACTAATTAAATTTTATATTCAAATCCAATTTGAACAAGTAACATTGGTATCCAAATTATATTTGAATAAGTAACTCTTGGTGTTCAAGTTTAATTTGGCTACAAATTATTATCTCTCATCAATGACATTTTCACATATCTATAATTTATATCTACATCTATAATATATTAAAAGTGCGAAGACTCTTGAAAAATTGATTTGAACTTTTTTCCCTTCATTAAAAGACAATTCTTTAGACAAAATTGTTATTTACTTATTTTTTAAATATATTTTAAAAAAATCTCATTATTTTTTGTAAACTAGACATATAATAGGACTCCTAACAAAGACTATATTATTTTTGAAAAAATAAAAATGTGAAAATATAAATTTTCATTATTTTTAACGACGTAAGAATTATACATATAGTAGGAGGCCAAAGATATTGTCTGTTAATATTTTCATTTCTTTGGTTTAATTTTTGTGCAATTCACTTTATTATTATGTTGTCAATTGAGTATTTGGATTGATAATAAATCATTATCAATTTCTCACAAATTTGACTCCAAATTGATAATTAGCTTAAATTATTTAACAATGAAAAGTGGTTGGCTCTATTTGAGTGGTTGTCATCTATTATATTATAGTGTGTTCTTAGCTAACATACAATATTTTGATTGTTTTAATTTACTATTTTTCTCTATTTGTTTTGTTAAAGTGATTTTGTTTTGATGGGTACATTTTGGAAAGGAAAGAATTGGAATTCTATATGAAGAAATTTCAAAAGAAGAAAGACAAGGCTCTGGTGCTGCTTCTTAAGTGGTACTTTCAGAATGCCCCGTCTCCACTTTTTTTGGTTTTCTTCTATAAAGTTTCAATTGAGAGATTTTTTTGTACGCTGCCTTTATATTTTATGCACCATCATAACTTCAGAATGATGCCTGGACTTAATTGTTATTGGCAATCATGCCTGGACTTAATTGTTATTAGCAATCTTTAGTTTACAAATTTACTGCCAAAACAAGTTATAATATTTTCCTTAAGTAATTAAAGTGAAATATTAAAACCTTGAAATTTGAATTTTAGAAGGTATTTTAATGTTAATATTAGTTTTTATATTTGGACCTAAATATTGAATAGAAACTTGGAAGTTAAAATAACAACTCTCAATTTATTTCGAAGTCCTAAACAATAAGTCGTCTATAATTTCTTGAAAAGAGATGTGCAATTAAACTTCAAAAAAATTAACTATTTAGGAACTTGAAGTTTTTCGTTGGTATTTATTTTGTTACTCGAATATATTAACAGGAGATACACGTGCAAAATACGTTTACTAAACTAGTATATATATATATATATTTATTATACAAGGAAAAAAAAGAAAAAAAATTGAAAGTGTTATAAATGTATTTACATTATAGTGAATGCCTATCAAGAATATAGATTAGATCTATCAAGATCTAGTTGATATCTACTAGGATATGAAATATCTATCTTTTAGAGAGAAACTACGAGTATTATTCCCTGTAAATAGAGGGGTTTTGTTCAATGTATCCTCAATCTTATGATTTCTCATCCCAAGAGAAATAAAGAACCTCATTTATTCTCTCTCTATTTATTTTTATTCTTCTTGGATTTATATTTCATAACTTGTTATCCACTAAGTAAAATTAATTGCTTTTCAGATGAGTCATCAAAAGCTCGATAATACCATTCTGCTGATAAGATTCTTAAAGGAATGATTTTTTATTACATTTTTATCTTGGTACTTAAACACCATGGAGGTACAAGGCCAATTATAGAAACAAAAAAAACCTTTGTTGCTTTGCAACATACCACATCGTATCTTATATCAATTTTTACAATAGTATCAAATGGATTTGCAATTTGTTCTTACTGGAAATTTGCTGTGCAAATTTTCCTAACTTTGATTTATATACTACTCCATTCAGTTCCATTAAAGGAGTTAATGTGAGTGAATAATTTTATTAGATAAATTTTTGAACAATTTGATAATTATATTTTATTAAAGTTTTACTCACTACTACAGTAAGAACCGCAGATGTGAAAATTCATCCAATCATGATGAAATCACATGTCATAATAAACTAAGAGTTTGTTGTTTATTGATACAAAATTCATGTCACAATAAACAAGAAGTTTACTAAAGTAAAAGGCACATGTCATGGTAAGCTTGGAGTTTACTAGTATATATAAGTCCATAAGTTTACATGAACGATTATGACATTCCAAAAATGTGCTTATTCAGTATTGAGTATTATGGTTTTGTTCTCATGATAAGTTCGTTGGACCAACTAATGTTGAGATTTGATCCCTCAAAATTTGAAAAATATAAAAGGTACATGTGACCCCGTTCACCTGCCATGTGATCTATTAAGATACATCGACATAAGATGATCACATGTATATTCATTGTCAATCTGCAGTTTGACATTTATAAAGTTGCTTTCTCAATTAAATTGAGTTAAGAGCATTATTTTCAGATTTTACAATCAAGACAATTTATCTTGATAATGTCGGTTTGTCATTGAATGCCTTTGATAAATATCTAAACCATTGCTAATGAGAATAAAGCTTCATGTGTTGGTTTGAAATATGATTGTTGCATATAATAGCACTTGTATGCGTTAGACAAAAAATTATGATTAATTCATCCCTCTTAATTGGTTCAATTAGGAACCAAATATTCTATCTAAATAGTTTTGATGTGCGATATATGATTAATAAATATACCATGATACACAAAGATGAATTCCTCAAGAAAGATGGAGGATGCATGTTAGTTTTTCTAACATAAGGGGGAGATTATAAGCAACTAAGAAATATATTTGGAATTATCATGAGTTCCTCATTCAAAAGATAAATCAAGTCAAATACCAAAAGCATCTCATATTTAAGCTGCAAGTGTTCCTATTTTGTGTCCCTAAAGGACAAAGTCTATACATGCATGAAGTATGGTAGACTAATCGGTTATAAATGAAATAATCCTTGAAAAGGATAAGGAGCAAATGATCATGATAAGAAGACAATGTACTCTTGAAGAGTATACAACATAATAATTCATGAAATCTTATGAGAGGTTCAGGCGCCTGAAAATAATGAAGTGATGAAATATCAAAATGTTATGTCACAATGTAAACTGATACGAAATGATATATCATTAATATCTTTGATACAATATTGTGAAAAATTATGAGGATTTGAATTCTAAGTTTATTTGTGCTTGATGACGTAGAAACATTTATCAAGTGTAAAATGATGCATCTTGGTAAGCATAAAACTTATTTGATTTTCAGTCCAAATACTTGAAGATGTCACTCATAAAATGTTGAATATTGTTATTTGACAAAATTTGGATCAAAACTTTTTAAGGATTCAAAATGTTTGCAGCATATGAAAGTTTCTGGAAGCTTATTTGTAATCCTTATACTGCATAAGCTTATAGCTTGAAAATTATTGAAACTCTTGGAGAGTTTTCAAAAGCAATAGATTATTTGTTGAAATAAGAAATATACCAATTTGGATTGGTTATGAAGTACCATATCTTAGTACAATTGGTGCACTCATATATCTTGCAAATACTACAAGGCCTAATATAGCCTCTTCGATTGATTTGTTTGCAAGGTATAGTTCTGCTCCTATTAAGAGACATCAGAATTAGAGCAAACACATATACAGTACCTAAAGAGGCTACCGATATGGTCTTATTTTATTCTAAAGATTGCAGTTCTAATCTTATTGGTCATGCTAATGTTGGGTATTTATCTGAAGCAGATAAATCTTGATCTCAAACATACAATGTGTTCACGTGTAGTGATACTGCCATATCTTGAAGATATATAAAGAAGTCTATCATAGCCACTTCATCGAACCTTGCTGAGATGATAACTATTCCTGAAGTAAGCCGAGAGTGTGTGTAGTTGAATTCTATGATACATCTCATTTGAGAAAAATATGATTTGAAATGTGACAAAGTACCCATAATTTTATATGAAGATAATGCAGCATGCTTAGCATAACTTAAGGAAGGATCCATAAAAAGAGATAGAACGAAGCACACATCGCCAAAGATCTTCTATACACATGAGCTCAAAAGAATAGTGATATAACGTGCAACAGATTAGTTCAATCGACAATGTGGCTGATATGTCCACCAAGTCTCTTTCAACTATAACTTTCAAGAAGATGATGCATAAGATTGGGATGCAAAAGTTCATTAATGTTCTCATCGGGGGAGCAAATATGTGTTGTATCTTTTTTCCTTTCAAGGTTTTATCCCACTAGATTTTCCTTGTAAGTTTTTTAATTAGGCAGTCAAAATACGTATTATTAGAGATGTGTACTCTTTTTCCTTCACTAGATTTGTTTTCCACTAGATTTTTTCTAGTAAAGTTTTAACAAGGCACATTATCTATCAACTAAACATTCAAGGGGGAGTGTTATAAATGTATTTATATTATAGTGAATGTCTATCAAGAATATAAATAAGATCTATTAAGATCTGTTTGATATATAAAATATCTATCTTTTAGAGAGAAACTAAGAGTATTTTTCCCTATAAATAAAAAGGTTTTGTTTAATGTATCCTCAATCTTATGATTTCTTACCCCAAGATAAATAAAGAACCTCCTTTCTTCTTATTTGCTTTATATTTTATAACAGAATGTCCTAAAAATAAAATTTAAAGCCTTAAGATGGGTGTCGGTTGCCTCGAAAGTCCAAAACCACGTAGCAAAGCGATAACACAAAGAAATAAACTTCATCCAAAGCTTTAGACTTTCTCTTCTTTCTCCTCTCTACCCAAAGGATTTCCTTTCTCTCTGTTTCCTTTTTCTTCATTATTACGTTACTGGCTGACTCACCTTTCACCCTCCTTCTCCTATTCAGTATATAAAAAAGGTTCACTTATTTTCTTTGTTAGTTTTTTCCTTTTTTAATTATTGTGAATTAACATTTGTGTTTACTTTGTTTTGTGGTGATTTTTTCCATTGATATAGGTGAAGTTTTAGTTGTATTGGGCTATCTTATTTTTGTTTGGAGTAATTACAACTTTATTTAAAGAAAGGTATGTTTTAGTTAAAAACACTAGGTGATTTCGTCCCATATGATTCTTGTTTTGGTTAGTTATATGGTACTTGTTGCCAGTAAGAGGTGACAAGTATTCTAGGAAATTAGTTGAGGTGTACGCAAGTCGGCCCTGGTAGCGAGATTATAAAAAAGAATAGAAAGAGGTGTAAGATATCACAGTTTAGAGTTTCTTGGAGGATATGATTTTTTTCGCAGTCTATGTTCTTATAGGAATTAATAGTACAATTTGAACACCCTTTCTTGGTATGTATAGCCACCGACAAAACATTAATTGATTTTTTCCATTTATTATTTAGCGTTGGTGGATAGAATTATATGATATGTGATACCTGTTACTGGTGGGAGGTGGAAGGTATCCCATGAAACTATTCAAAGCGTGCAGGCAAGCCTGGACACCATGGTTGTAAATAAAAAAGAGGTAAACCTACAGGGGTGAAACTATAGGAATATTTTAGTATTAAACCTATAATACATGGATATCGGTATGTCTCAGTGTTACCAAAGGTGCATTTAAGCCATGGAATAAGGATCGCTTTATGGGTGTGTTGGTGTCGTCACCAAGGTGCTAAAGCATAATTTTCTTGACAATGAACCTCTTATGAAGAAGCGACATTAAACAATTGATATTTTAATTTATCGTATTTATTTTTTCCAATTTCTTTGTTCATATAGTTGTCACTCATGTTTATAATTATTAGTCTTGGACTAAACTTATAGATTTGTATTTTTTCTCCATTCGTGTATTTTTCTTTAAAGCCCACACTTCATTTGCACTTTGCGCTTAAAGTCATAGACCTTAACTTACTTGCAAACCGAATTATAGACACCACTTATGTAAAATCTTGTATATCTAGATTAGTTAATGTAGTACACTCTATGCTATGATAGGAGCCATTATGAGCATTCTTTTAAGAAGGAATACTTGGGTTTTTTCAATTTGGTTATGCAATAGAATACATGTGACATTTGACATCTAATCTAAGAGACAGTTTATTTATAATTTTATAAGTTATAACATAACACTTGCAATTAAGTTTTCTTTCTCATAAAAAAAACCTACAAATAAGTTTGTTATTTTACTTTGACCTTATTAGTACTATTTTGAAGATAATGACTTTTAAATTCATAACTATTTCCTCCAAGTTGGAGTCTTGCAGGTATGAAGCCTGCTAATGTCCGGGTAGTTGTATGCCTAAATGGAATGCACATCTCTCCTTGATATTAATTCTTTGATGAATGAAAGGGATCTTCTATCTCAATCTTTCTTCTATCTCAGGCTTTGAATTAGACTCTTGATTTATTTCCATACAAAGTTTAGAATTTAGGTTGAATGGTGGTTGTTCTTATCGCCCAAGTTAGAGAAAGGCAAGTTGTTTGCTAACTTTTCCCTCATGTGGATCTAATTCTGCCTTGTAAACTTTATCATAATGCCCAAGTTGAACTCTGTAAGGATGGATAGAGAAGGAAAACATGAGAAAATGTGGTTTGCTATGGGCAGTTGAGATGGAGTTGGCCCTCTATGTTTATTCCCTAATTTATCAATCTTTTTGTTACCTTTGGAAAGAAATTGTAGAGATTCGTAATGGATAAATTTAGTTGCCTCACTGATCATTAACCGTACCTTTTCAATAATAATAGTTCATCGTAAAAATATTTGTTGATTCTCCATATATGCATAAGCTTCAATAATCTTTAAACACATGACTCAAATAACTGAATGAAGTCATAGTTTGGTAGTGTGCACTACCATCCTTTCATTGGTAGTTCCATTTTGCCAACCAAGAATATTGTTTCTTTCTTGTATGTGCAGTTATTATCCTATATAAATTGTATGTTAGATCTATCTTCCTTTTGATTTCACGAATAAAATAGGAGTTCAATCTCAGGGAGACTCAGAATTATTGCTAAGAGATGCCATTAATTGCCAGTACCACTATGAGTGCAACTACTTTTCCAATAGGTATGTGAATATTTATCCCTAATTAGTTCTTTTCAATTTGTACATCTGCATGTCTTATGTAGGAATGTTAGAATTGCTGTTTTGAATCCTTGTAAGATGAACAAGGCCCGTTTTAATTGTAAATATTGGATACAAGTACTATCTTGATGTGATGAATATACATGTTACCTTTCTCAGATAAATGAGATGATAGAATTGATGTTACCATGCAATTAGGATCACAAACTATCATATTTTTTTTGAAACTGTCATATTCTTTATTTTGTTAAACATTAATAGGTTAGCATCGTTAGGTGTTAGCACACTGAGAAGCCTTTGCCACATTAGATGTAAGAGTATCTGAAGTGTTGCGTAAGTGTTGTAGCCTTTAGGATTTAAGATATCACTTTAAGTTATGATCCTCTTGTTATATCATAGTTGTTTTTCCGCATATTATCATTGCACTATTTTAGTTTTTCTGTTCCTCTACAAAAAATATAGTTGGCATTCACCCACTCACTGTTAAAGATATAATACCTTTTACAATAATAATTACAACAACAACTATGGCTTAATCCTAAACAAGTTGCGGTCAACTATATGAATTCTCATTGCCAATTTTGCTTTATTTTAGGCTCATGTCAAATATATAATACCTTTATATTGCAGCTCGGTAGAAGTGAAAATTTTTGTTTATGATTTATCGTCTAGATTGCTAGAATTTTTTGCTATTTTAACTCTTTGGATAAAAAGGAAAAAAATGAAAATAAAACGTTCTTCTCTTTGTTTTCTAGTTACCTTTATATGATGTTTAGGTTTTGAAGTTCCGTCAAACCTCTCTATAACGTCACCTCATTCTAATGGCATTTCACTATAGAAAACTGATTTTCTCTGGAACCAGTTTTTCATGTTATATTTTACTTTTTTATGGTGGCATTCTACCTATAATAGTGATGACATTTATTATAGCAGGATGCTTTTTGTAAAATTATCTCTTTATAAAAAAATACTCAAATATTATGTAATAATATTTTATAAGAAAATATGTTATGTACATTTTAAAATACCAAAATATTTGTAAGAATCATCATTGATGTCATGCACACAATAAATTTCAAATACGAATATCTAATTTAAAGGAAAAATTGTATTTAAATGGTGCACATCAGTTATTTCATAACTTCATGATGAAAAGACTACTAATGTTTGCATTTTTTATATTCATGTTCTTTCTAATTTTCCATACTTTTGCTTATAATAGCTAAATTAGATCTAAACGTAAAATGACAGTATACATTTATTATATACAACAACACCTCTATATAGAAGCCATGAAATCTTTGGACAAACTCTGCCACTGTAGAGGCATTTGATTGTATTTTAATTGAGTTTTACATTTTTTTTTGACAATCTAATTGAACTTTGCATTTAAGTTGGGACAACAATGTCATCAAGACATTTGATACTTTAAAACCAGAGGTTGCAAAATCCTTTGGAAGATTTGTTGCTCACACTGTAACTCATGGTATCTATGTTGTTAATCATTGAATATTGTTGTCATAGTGAGAGCAGGGGATCAATGTTGGAAGCAATTCAAGCCAGTGACATCAGTTTCTACTAACCTCCATTCGCTTGGCATTCAGTCTCAGCTCATTAACAATAGAAAAAGCTTGATATGTCCTATTCAACAAAAGTGTGCTTTAATAATAGGTTTTTCTACTTTGGTATCAGTCTCTTGAGTATTTTTTTGGTATAACTACTGTCAGTGCCTTGTATAGCTAATTACATGCATCTAGCGATCCTAATCCTTTTGGGTCAATCGTACATTGTCATTTTTTTTATATTAATCTTGTGCAACTTTTGTTGTGAGAAGTTTTGAAGTTCAGAATGCTACTACAAGTAGCTGGTTATGGCATAAGTTATCACATTGGTCTATGTCTTTGTACATGTAGTTCTGCATGCCAAACAATTTCTGCAGTCAGCATATTAAAGTCGACCCCATTTACTCTGAAACCAAGTTTATCAGCCTCTGTATGTGCTAGTTATTGTTTATAGATACATGAATCTATAACATTTAGAGATATATCTTTGATAAGTTAACATGTGGAGATATATGTTCATAGTGGTTAGACCCCTTATTATTAGCCCGATCCTTGAAAGGATGAAAGAAAATCATAGATTTATCAAATCATGTATTGGTTTTGATAAATTCATTATTAGTAAAAATTTTAAAATGAAGAATTCTAGATAAGGGATAATAAATAAACATGATCTTCTTTTATTTGAAACATTTCGTGGTCTTCAGCCAATTATGCGCTTAAATAGAATTACCAGGAGTAAGCTTTATGAATCCCTGTAAATGGTATTTTCCCATTGAAATAGCATTTCAAGTTACTATAACGCCCTGGGCTTACACCCTGAATGCCACATGGTGCTAGCAACCACAAGTTATCCCAAGCTAACCAATGAACTGGCATACCGTTAAGCAACTGAATTATAATACATTAAATAACAAGTTCTGCTGTAAAGAAACATAATTATACTGAAAATCTGAAATAGTATGTGACTGATAAAGTTTTACAATCTGATAAATTGAAGGAAGAAACTGAAATTACATGACTAACTCTACTTGACATCTATGAAGCCTCTACTATACTGACTATAGATAGCTGGGTCATGCCTCCAACTACCACTAATCAAAACATAAAAAAGATAAAAATAAAGTACATAAACAATGTCTGATTGGAATCCTCGAAATAGGAGAACTCATCACCTGCTGGCTCAGAGCTGCAACTGTCGGACCATGATGTGCGGACTACAAAAGGTACCTACATTATGAAATAATGTAGCCACATAAACATATATGTGGATCAGTACTTCTGGAATGTACTGAGTAAGCGGAGGTGAATGCAATAAGTAAAACTGGTTTCCTGCGTAATCTTAAAATATGCATGACTAGGTGTAATTAGACTCACCAAGAGACTAAAATAAACTGAAAGTTTAAATATCTTAAAAGCATGAGCAACAAACATAGTTTGGTAAGATGGGGAATCATTACACTTAGAATCATTACACTTAATTTTCTTAAAATCTTACTCTTATAATATAAGTAGAACTGGAGCTGGAAAACAGTAAAACAGGGGTACTATATGAATACTGGGTCTGAAACTATGTGGTAGAGACTGACATAAATCGAGGATCTAAATATACAATTATATTGAGCATGAATACATAAACATACAAAACCAAACATAAATTGTACTAAGCTTATCTGATTAACTGAATGAATGATAGCTGAATATTGGTTATGTAAGACTGAACTATACTTAGTCTGAACAAATGGACTAAAACTGTGGAGTACTACACATCTGAGGTAAGGACTAACTGAACAACATGAGATAATTGAACATGACTGCATGAAAACTGTATAATCTAAAAATGCAAGACTAAGTGCATATCTGTTATGTTACTGAGATAAATCTGAAATTTGAAAGACTGAAAGCTATAAAAATGAGCATCTGAAAGTCTGTACACTTATTCAAGCAAACCTAAACTGATAACACACTGAATACTGACTGAGACTGCGGGAGCTATCATCTAACCGACATAAATTATGTGAGCTATCATGGAGTCCAACGTCTGACCCACGTTGAGGAGGGATGTTCTATCCTTGCCATCAGAATCAAACCTAAATTATAGTGATCACTAAACTAATGTCCCAAAAGAATAGGGAGTCAAGCCTAAACTGATAGGTGACCCCTAAGATGAAGTCAAGCTTAAACTGACGGGTGAGCCCTCATATCCTATGCTGGCGACGTAGTTCTGGAACACAGGGATTGCTACTAACGACTCTGCCTAACTGATGGGGAAGCCGCTATCCCATCATTTGCTCGGTGCTAAATCCTACCCCCAATTGAAAGACACTAAATACTAACTGGTGCATGCACTTATAACTGATAAGCTCAAGTCATGGTATTCTTAAAATAACAGTGCATATGAATTCTGGGGTAATTATTAACATATAAACTGATAATGCTCATCATGAATATGAATATCTGAGTATACTGATAAGATTCATGGATTAACTGTCTGAGTACTTGAAAAATTGAATTTCTATAAATCATATAGGTATCGGGTGTTCATAACCCACCAACACTAAATGAGTATAAAATACAATATTAAAGCTTAAAACTTTGGGATTGAATCATGGTTCAAGACTCAAAAGCATAGACATTTTATCAAACACTTGGGAATCATGAACTTGAACATGGGAATGTCTTAAACATGGAATGCAATAGGATAACACGGCTAAATTCATAACTCGGGGATTTGATATGAATATCATAACATTCACAATATGTATTGACTCATTCCATTTGAAAACACATATACTCTTAACTTGAAATCGAACACATGAGGATCATGAGTTAAAACATCACAAGGTTCATGCTTGATAATCAAAATCTTGAAATTTCTTTAACAATTCTAGTCAAGACAATGAAATTCAATTCCCAATATATGTAAAACCAAGCCAGACGTATGGATATATGAAAATAGAGATGCAATTCAACACCAAATCACTTGTAACTTTATAAATATCAAATAATGACAATTAGGTATAAGCCCTATACTGCAAAACATGTATATTCATGTAAATTCAACTTTAAAAGCTAATTTTGGACACAAGGATGAAAAGAGAATCCTTGTTTATAACCCCATATACCTTATTTGATTAATTTGATGTAAAGGCTTGAACTTTGTGTAATGGTGTTATTAAAGCTTCTTTTAGAAATTCTTGAATTAGGAAGCTTGGGTGATTGCTTTTATTAAAGAAAATTTGATTAAGTTCTTGGTGTTCTTGAAGGGGCTAGGGTTTTCTTGGAGAGAGAAGGATGAATAATAATGTGTCTAATGTTTTGGGGGGCTGAAAGTATGTGTTATGGACGGGTTTGGGTGAGTGAAAAGGATTGAAATGCCCCTGAAAAAATATGAATGAAAGATGGAAACCTCAAGGGTGAAATGGAGCGTGTGTCACATGTTAATGGCGGGCAACTACTGCTCTCTAACGAAAATGGCTATAACTTTTTGCTCGGGTATCGAATTAAGGCAAAATTGGTATCATTGAAAGGATAATTCAATTATTTAAAATCTAGTGGGTCTTGCAACGTAAAATTCTATGTATAAAAAAAGTTATACACATTCAAAGTAGACCCTTGTAGAATCGATACCAAATTTTTGGACAAATCAAAGGCTCTACGCTCAGCTTTGTTTTAAGTGATTCTCATGAATATTTTTTACCTTGCATGAACATTTTTCACCTCGAAAGAACATCAAACACGAGGATAAAGATCATGACCTTATATTTACATGGGAATCATTTGGATTATAACTTATATAGGTAGGAACGACAGTTCAAGGACTAGCCCGAAAATGCAGGGTCTTACATTATCTCTCTCTTGGGAACACATTCATCCTCGATTAAGATTGGTTAGACTGAGAGTACTGTATAAAGGTAACTGAGATCATATTCTGAACATGCATGACTTGGAACATGACTGCATAACTAAATCTGAGCATGATACATGAACTGAACTGGTTTCATATATACATGTAATGACATGAGAATGGTTATAAGGCTGAGATAGAAATGAGAGAGTCAACTTATGGGTAATCATTACTTCAATATAGATCATGTTTCATGAAGAAAAGATGAAAGGTTTAGGACATGAATACTCGGGGTATTACAATATCTTTCCTTGGAATATTTCTTCCCTGTAATGATACTGACTTGGCTGAAATAATAAGGAAAGATTGAGATGATGCAAGGGACACTTACAGAAGAAATCATGACTGAATATCTGGAATCTAAATCTTATGCATATGCATAAATTGATCTGAATTCGAAATTTTCATGGATGTGAATTACCTCATAAATAGGAAAGATGGAAAACCATAGGAACTTGTCTGTCTGACTGCAAGACTAAATCACTGGCTATACGAACTAACTCATATTAAGAGCTTATACTCAACTATACATCCCACTTCAAAGATGCACTCCACTTGAAGTCTGAACTAAACTAAATTCTCTCACTATGTTCAAGCCTACTCGAATCTACAAAGTGCACACATAACACTATAAACTTACCCTCTCCCATCTAAACAATTGTTATCATCACTCTCTTAATATTAAGGAGAGGTCACTGAAAGGTTAGAACACGAGGACCTGAAATATAAAAGGATAACTTTGACACCTAATGAGGCCTGAGGAATAGAGTATCAACATTATGGATTCATCAAAGAGATCTAAAATGAGGGCATACATGGTAATAAACTGAATTTTGCTGATCATTAAAAGTGTAGAATGTGTACTGGAATTGAACATACTGTAAAGCATGAGTACATGAGTCATGAGCTCCATGACCTGAGTTTGGAGTTCAAAATTTCATGGAGTATGATTTGTACTGTTGAATGAACTAGAACTCCTCATACTAGGAACTGAAAGCGTACATAATTTTCTATAAAGCACATGAATATGAGCTGTGGTGATGGATATGACATGTAAGGCATGAGTAGAGTCATGATGACTGAAAAAATTTGCACTGAGATAAGAATAGGTTTGGATTCATCCTTCCTTACTGCTTTTCTATATATACTAACATTACTTCTAGAATCTGAAAGCCTAACTTAATTACTTGTTCAATCATCTTCCCCTTATCTTTAAGCCACCATTCTAAGTCTGTAGACCCTTTTATAACTCTAAACTGAACTACAACCACTTTACTCTAGCGCCTGAGATATATTAATACACATAAATACTAAACTCAGCCTGAAGTGTAGAACTCGCTGCTAGTACCTCCTTATGATATACAACTCTTAACTTTCTATAGCCCATAACTTCGCTGGTAAGAACATCACATACTACACAACCTCATTTGCTACTTAACAACTCAAGGGTACTATCTAAGCACACCCACACCATCATACTTAACTTAAATTCTTGCATACCCTATTTTAAGCCTACTGATTCACCTTTCATATAACTAGCCCCATGAATACATAATTTACTAAATGCTGATAAATGCTATGCCCACTTTACTACTGCTAAACTTCTGGGTTCATGCTTTTAACTCTAGGTCATATGTTGTCATAAGATTCTGAGTAGGGATCTGAAAGCACATATAACTTTGTCTTAGTGCATAATTTTCATAAACATGAATGAAGTCCTTCAAAATTCAAAACTTAAAAGTACTAATGGGATACTTTCGAGTTTGCATACAATCCTATAATTGTCTACGGGGACTGTTTGAGAAAGCTCTATCTGTAGGGATTTGAGCTTAACTATTTCTATTACCTAGAGAATAAGGCAAAGATGGCATGAATGGAGCAAGATCAAAATCTATATAAGTTTCTTAGAGAACCTTTCTATAGCACGATCTAAGACATTAAAAAAGGGAAATATTTCCTAACTGCCCTGTAGCCTCTAAAAAAAAGTACATACATCTTCGTACCATTCCACAAGACTCTACTAGACACGAATTCATAGACACCCTAGGGCACTTGAACTCTGTGCTCTAATACCAAGTTTGTAACACCCCGGGAGTACACCCTAGATGCTACACGGTGCTAGGAACCATAATTGATCCCAAGCTAACCCATGAACTGGCATACTATTAAGTAACTAAATTATAATACATCAAATAACAAGTTCTGCTATACAAAAACATAATTATACTGAAAAGCTGAAATAGTATGTAACTGATAAAGTCTTACAATCTGATAAATTTGAAGGAAGAAACTAAAATTACATAACTGACTCTACCTGATATTTATGAAGCCTCTACTATATTGACTATAGATAGGTGAGACATGCATCCAACTACCACTAATCAATATGTAAGAATGATAAAAATAAAGAACATAAAAAATATCTTATTGGAATCCCCAAAATAGGAGAACTCATCACCTGCTGGCTGGAAACTAAAATTATTGGATCATGATGTACGGGCTGGTGAATGCAATAAGTAAAACTAGTTTCATGCTTAATATTAAAACATGCATGGCTAAGTTTAATTAGACTCACCAAAATACTAAAATAAATTGAAAGTTTAAATATCTTAAAAGCATGAGAAACAAACATAGTCTAGTAAGATAGTGAATCACTACACTTAATTTTCTTAAAATCCTACCCTTATAATATAGTAGAACTAGAGCTGGAAAATAGTAAAACATGGGTACGGTATGAATACTAGGTCTGAAACTATGTGGTGAAGACTGACATAACTCAAGGATTTGAATATACAATTATATTGAGCACGAATACATAAACATACAAAACCAAACATAAAATATACTAAGCTTATCTGATTAACTGAATGACTGATAGCTGAATACTGGTTATGTAAGACTGAACTGTACTTAGTCTGAACAACTGGACTGAAACTGTGGAGTACTACACATCTGAGGTAAGGACTAACTAAAAAACATGAGATAAATGAATATGAATGCATAAAAACTGTATAGTATGAGAATGCAAGACTAAGTGCATATCTGTTATGTTACTGAGATAAATCTAAAATTTGAAAGAGTGAAAGTTGTAAAACTGAGTATCTAAAAGTCTGTACACTTAGTTAAGCAAACTTGAACTGATAACACACTGAATACAGACTGAGATTGAGGGAGCTATTATCTAACTGACATAAACTATGTAAGCTATCATGGAGTTCAACGTCTGACCCATGGTGATAAGGGTTGTTCTATCCTTGCCATCAGAATCAAACTTGAACTATAGTGATCACTAAACTGATGTCCCGAAAGACTAGAGAGTCAAGCCTAAACTGACGGGTGATCCCTGAGAGGAAGTCAAGCCTAAATTGATATGTGACCCCTCAATCCTACGCTGGCTACATAGTTTTGGAATATAGGGACTGCTAATAATGACTCTGCCTAACTGACGGGGAAGCCACCATCCCATCATTTGCTCGATGCTAAATCCTACTCCTAATGGAAAGACACTAAAATACTAACTGGTGCATGCACTGATAACTGATAACTGATATATTCAGGTTATGTTATTCTGAAAATAATAGTGCACACAGATTCTGGGGTAATTATTAACATATAAACTGATAATGCTCATCATGAATATGAATATCTGAGTATACTGATAATATTCATGGATTAACTATCTGAGTACTTGAAAAGCAAAATTTATGTAATCACATAGGTATCGGGTGTTCATAACCCACTAACACTGAATGAGTATAAAATTCAATATTAAAGCTTAAAACTTTGGGATTGAATCATGGTCAAAAGACTTAAAAGTATAGATATTTCATCAAACACTTGGAAATCATGAACTTGAACATGGGAATGTCTTAAACATGAGAAGACAATAGGATAATATGGCTAAATTCATAACTTGGGGATTTGATATGAAGATCATAACATTCAAATATGTATTGACTCATTCCACTTGAGAACACATATACTCTTAACTTGAAATCGAACACATGAGGATCATGAGTTAAAACATCATAAGGTTCATGCTTGATAATCAAAATCTTGAAATTTCTTTAACAATTCTAGTTAAGACAATGAAATTCAATTCTCAATATGTGTAAAACCAAGCCAGACGTATGGACCTGTGAAAATAGTGATGCAATTCAACACTAAATCACTTGTAACTTTATAAACATCAAATAATGACAATTGGGTATAAGACCTATACTGCAAAGCATGTATATTCATGTAAATTCAACTTTAAAAGCTAGTTTCGGGCACAAGGATGAAAAGTGTATCCTTGTTCATAACCTCACATACCTTATTTGATTAATTGGATGTAAAAGCTTAAAATTTGAATCTCTAATGGTGTTCTTGAAGTTCTTGAATTAGGAAGCTTAGGTCCTTCCTTTTCTTGAATAAAATTTGATGAAGTTCTTGGTGGTCTTGAGGGGGCTAGGGTTTTCTTGGAGAGAAATGGATAAATAATAATGTGTCTAATGCTTTTGGGGGCTGAAATTATGTGTTATGGACGGTTTTGGGTGAGGACAAAGCTCTGAAATGCCCCTAAAAAATGTGACTAAAATCTGGAAACCTCAAGGGTAACATGGAGCGTGTGTCGCATGCTCTGGGGCATCAAAATGGAGCGTACGTCACATGCTAATGGCGCACAGCTACTGCTCTCTCACAAAAATGTCTATAACTTTTTGCTTGGGTATTGGATTAAGGCAAAATTGGTATCGTTGGAAAGCTAATTCAATTATCTAAAATTTGGTGGGTTTTGAGATGCAAAATTCTACTTATATAAAATATTATATACATTCAAAGTAGACCCTTGTATAATAGAATACCAATTTTTTGGACGAATCAAAGGCTCTTAGTTCAACTTTGTTTTAAGTGATTCTCACAAACATTTTTTACTTCGAAAACACATCAAACACGAGGATTAAGATCACGAACTTATGTTCACATGGGAATCATTTGGATTATAACTTAAATAGGTAGGCACAATAGTTCAAGGACTAGCCCGCAAATGCGGGGTCTTACAGTTACCGGAAAGACCATTCAAAATATGAACTGATTACTAATATGTAAGTTGTTGTTTTTTATGTTGTTTCTTACCACTACTACTACTTGCAATCATGCATTCAACATTTGGTTTTCTGTTTCCTGCATCATTTAAGTAAACTATATTGTTATTAGCCATTTCTATTTAACAATTTATTATTAGCTCGATCATTGAAAGGCTAAAAGAAAATCATGGATTTATAATTATGTATTGGTTTCGATAAATATATTTTTAATAAAAAATTTAAAATGAATAATTCTAGATAAAATATAATAATAAACATGGTTTTCTTTTATTTGAAACATTTCATAGTCTCAGCGAATTATGAGCTTAAATAGAATTACCAGGAGTAAACTCTATGAAATCCCTGTAAATGGTATTTTCCATTGAAATAACTTTTCAAGTTACAAAAAAGACAATACGGAATAGGAACTGATTACTAATATGTATATTGTTGTTTTTATGCTATTTCTTAGCACTACTACTTGCTATCATGCATTCAACATTTGATTTTTTGTTTCCTGCATCATTCAAGTAAACTATATTGCTATTAGCTATTTTTGTTTGACCCTCAGTTCTTGGATTAATACAGAATGCTAGATATGCCGAAAGACAGACACAAATGGTTACTCGGGAATCATCAACTATTACAATTGCTCCAGTTCAAGGTAATCTTTCATGCTCTTTATAACAATTGTAGAATGATGAATGAAAATAGAGCAAGTTTGTATTCTGCAACTTTGTTGTTCCACTGTAATACTTCTGGTTAGTAATATCTTCCTTCCATACCTGCTGTTGTAAACAGAGCATAGAATGAGTTTAGCTCTACTTAACTAATGTGTTCAACAAGGTTTATTAATTAAACATCAAATAACTATTTTTGTACTTATATAAAGATCCAATGTAAATTATCACTTGAATGCTGATTTACTGGTATGAATGTAGGAAAGGAGAAATCTCCTGAACTGGATAATGGTGGGACTGAGCTTGGGGGTAGTAGAGGCAACTAGAAAGGTGGGTTATTCTTTTTTAAATTTCTTGCTTTCCTAGGCTTGTTAAACGATGAGGAGGATGAAGGACCCTATCGAGATAAACAAGAAGATGAAGAAAACCAGAATACTATATATATCAATAGAGAAATCAAAGAAGTTTGGAAGTCCAGGAGTCGTAATGGTCTGTAACACCCCGAGTCTAGTACCCCGGATGCTACACGGTGCTCATAATCCTGAAGGACCACAAGCTAACCCTTACATGATACCTGTAACTCAGCACTGCATAATATACTAAAAAATGCGGAAAACTAGAGGAAACTTGCCATAAGGTTCACTACTAAAATAAAATTGAATAAAGTTTAACTATATCAAAACTAAAACAACTATTTGAACAACTAGTCTAAAAGCCTCTAAACTGTCTAAACTGTGGAGTTAATGGGGCAATCCCCCAACTAACTTTATCTATTGAAGAATACTGAATCTAATGCAATATAATGACATAATAGAACCATCCTCAAATGATGAGGACTCACTTCTAAGTCTACCACTGCTGACTGAGTCTGAATTGCTAAGGGTGCTCAAGATCCCATGCTTTTGAACCTATGGTATAAGACACCATAGTGCAAAAGAAAAGTATGCGTTAGTATGTGAGAATGTACTGGTATTCTAGATGGGGTAAGGTTGAATGCAAGGGCTCATATGCATGAACTATACTGACTAAATAATTTAAGTATGCTAAATGAGGATACATGCATCAATGCATAAACTATAACTGAAATCGTAGTGACACTGAATACTGAGACCTGAATGCTAATTTACTGACATCTGAGTTTAATAATGTTGGGATACTGAATAACTGAATCTACTGATTTGATATCTGAGGTTACTAAAACTGATTAACTGTATCTGAGATCAGTCCTATCTAATGGGTGATCTCTGAATCTATTGGTACTTTATACTAATTGACTATATTTGAGATTAGTCCTATCTAGCGGGTAATCTTTCAGCCCATTGATAATGCTAATGAGTGACTGTATCTAACAATACTGAATCTGAGCTGCTGAGCTGAGTTCTAATACTGAGACTGATTCTAAAACTGAGACTGTGAGAGGTAGTCATCTAACTGACATGCCCCGAATCTGAACTATTGGGGTCCAACCTGTAACCCCAGCTAGAAGAGTGTCAGTACCGTGCCACGGGTAAAGCCAACTACTATAGGGTCAGTCCTAATCTAGTAGGTGACCCCTGAGATTAGTCCTATACTAGTAGGTGACCCCGGAGTATGTCTGTCCTATCTAACGGGTGACATCTCATGCATACGTTGGCTACGTAGTTCTGGAACTTAGAGATTGTTTCTATGGATCTTACTCCTATCTAGTGGGTGAGCACCCATCCCTAGGTTTGCTCGGTGCTGAATCATACTCCCAACTGAATGACACTAAACTTTACTACTTCATACTAGGCTTGACCGAGCTGTTACAGATCGTACTGCTTAACTAAACTAAATGAGTTACTGAGTTTTCCTAAGTTCTGTAACTGACGGAGTTCTACTGATTATGGCATGACTGAAGGGTTTATCATGAACATTATGCAATTCATTATATACTAGGTTCAAATCTTGAAACTCATAATTTAAAACGTGAATCAACCCCCAACAACAACATGATCATGAATTTCAATTCACATAAATCATGAAGACTCATAAAAATATAATCTTTAAATTTAGAAAAGGATTCTTGAACTTCATGGGTGGAAGGGACCCATGAATCAACATCTAACATACCTTAGTTCTTGATTCTACGAAGATTGACGGTGGAATTTCTTGAATTTGGATGTTCAATTGAAAGCCCTAAGCGTGTTCTTGAGGAAAATTGAGAGAAAACTAGTATATGTGGGTAAACAATGGCTGAATATCATGTTATAGGGTTATATAAGAGTGGGAAAAAGACTAAAATAACCTGGGGTCGCAGCTATTTTAATGACTGATAACTGGGTACTGACGCACTAGTCAACGTGGCACGTCGATGCCATCGACGCGATACCCGATATATCGCGTCATGACCGCATTGAGCCTCAGTACTTTTGATTGGCAGTCCTAGAAAAATATTGGCCAACGTGATAAGCGACACAACACACCACGATCGCATTGGTCCACTGTTTTGGGCACTGAAACTTGGTCTAAACGAGGTTCGAAAAATCCAAAACTCATTTGGGAAGCCCTATTGACATTCTTGAGCATGGATTAACTTAAATATCAAACCTTTATGGACGTAAAGGTCACGAAATAAGAACACCAACTTTTGAAGGCTAAAATAGACTAAGTCTTAACAGTTAGCCAACATTTTCTAAGTGTTGGAGCTTCTCTTGATATGCTTTAAAAAGTTTTAATGACTAGGAAAATTTGCGGGGTCTTACATGGTCTTCCCTCATCATTCTCCAGACGTGGCTTCAAGCATCGTGTAGGAGGGACGTTAATCTTCTGTTAATTATGTCTTTGAATGTAGCATTACCTATAGCTCATTTCTATGTTCTTAGAAATGAACATTTTTCCGACTCTTCCTATACCTTGTATGGTTGGATAAGGTGCCATAACTTTAATTTGTTGTATAATGCCCGATAATACCTTTTTCTTATGTGTGGGGAAAGGGATTAGAATGTTGTGTTATGCGATCTTATTACATAGTTATCAGGTATCATCTCCCAAGTATTTAAGGAAAATAAATTTTCACGAATAATTAGTGTGTTTAGAAAGTACATGGAGTAGAAATAAAAATACAAAGAAGATAATTTGTGCTTATTTTATATATATATATATATATATATATATTGGGCATTTGCACTCAAGGCTCTGGTCTAGTGGTCAACAAAGTGAAACATCAGTCCGTGAAAATTTGAAAACAAGACAGTTCAAAATTTATGAGAATTTAATTTTTGTTCTTGCTACTCATATAATAAAAAAAAATTGTGGATCAATGAACTCTAATCTATTACCTAATCTTACTAGTCATAAGTTTAGAGAATTTTTGCTTCGCTTGGCATAATCTATATAGCAATTAAGGTATGTATTTTACAAAGTAACTTGTGGGTTCTAAAATTAAAATTTTGCTTTATTGGCATTAATTCTCTATGAACAAAGTTATGCTTCTTATATATAACTTATGAGTTATGGCGTAACTTGGGGTTATGGCGTAACTTGGAGTTATGGCGTAACTTGGTGTAACTTGCATTAGTTATCTAAGAACCCAATTTCTGACTCATGATGGCACTAACCCACCAGTAGGTAAGTCGACACCGTAACCCGAAGCTAAGATGATGGGTTACTTAGGTAGAAACATCAAACATGGATCAAATCTATGAACACAAATATAAGGTCCAGTGCTCCACATAACAGAAGACAACCAACATACGAATCAATCCCATGACCAGGTACTATTAGTACAAGATCATGTAATCTTTACAATATAAAATATAACTCAAAGTCTAAATAGTATTATACATCTGTCTTGAACACAAAAGACTGAATAAAGATAGGAAGGAAACAAGCAACTCGAACTCCAAGACCTCACCCTATCTCCGATAGATCAACATGACACGATCTCAACTCAGTGGCGGCAACTAATACTCGGGTCTGAACTAAAAAGGTATAGAAGTATAGTATAAGTACCAAAACAATGGGTACTCAGTAGATATCATCGGCCGACTGAACTAAATTATGATATAAAGATGATATAAAGTAAGACAATAATGATAATTCAAGGTACAAAATCGAATCTGAAGCGCCTCCGTCATCACTGTACAAAATAACTAACCACTAGAACAATAATATGACATCACATATCAATAAGTACCACAACCATCATACAAAGTGAATAACCGATCCAGAAGCGTAAAGCAACATGTATATACAATTACAATCGCATAAATGTCAAGTTCAAAACACATATAATCATTAAAGCATATGGTAAAAGAACTTACCATGGCGTCCCATACCACCGGGAAGTACACCCAAAAGAACACATAGTAAAGAACTCATCACGACATCCTATACCACTGGAGAGTGCACCAATAGATCAATTCATCAATTTATCAAGATATATAAATATATAGACATAACCAACTCACATTTGCCGTCATGATCACTTGCCAAGATCCATAATCATCATCAACTACTACAAGTAGAACCAACTTAAACCAAAGTAATCATAATCATAATTATATAGCCATTTAGGTATCTATGCCATTTTACAACAATAATTACTAGTTACCACATTTTAACTAAATAAGGGCCACTAACTAGCATTCTAGTCTTCTGTCCATCAAGTAATATAGCCACTTTATATAGACAACCCTAGGCAAAATTCCATAATTTACCCATTTATTCAAGCCAAGTGTATTCACTAGGTGAACCCTTAATTTTACATATGATTACACTTACCAATTAGTCTTAACTCAATAATCATCATATTCTACTTCTATTCACTATTTAGCATCAATAAAAGTTACGCCACTTAACAAGTGATTAATGATAGAGACTTATAGAAAACCTTACAAGGATAACATCCTATCCCTAATGCATATACGGGAGTAGTCATACGAGGTCAAAACCACACACATAAACATGTATTTATGTAAGTTTACCATACATAACATCACCATAAATTAATATCTCTTCTGTATTTACCGAGCATCTTCATAACATCAATATATCCTCTGGCCTTGCCGGGCATCAATATATCATCAATATATCCTCCGGCCTTGTCGAGCATCAACATATCATTAATATATCCTCCAGCCTTGTCGGGCATTAGCATATCATCAATATATCCTCCGACCTTGCCGGGCATAAATATATCATCAATATATCCACTGGCCTTGTCGGGCATCATTACTTCATCAATAACCACAAAGATAATAATACATACATACATATGTCCCAAATCAATAACAAGTGCAAACCCACAACAATAGAGTATAGGAGATATAAGGAAATACATATCATGATACTTCACCATTACTCATCACTACATTATATGAGTAGATGTGTGGGCATGTATATATAAATGATATGAGCAACTCCCACTTTTCGAGCTTAATCATAATTATTAATAAGATATATATAAGTCATAGGTATGCCTTCTAGAATCCTTATTTACCCACATGGTTCACAATACTAGTTCAAGGAGATTCTTTTAGAAAAACATTAGCTTAGTAATTAAGCTTGAACCATAATAAGAGTTGTAACATAACTCAAGGCTCATATAGTAAACTAGCCAATAAGTCAAGTGATAGCATAACCATAGATTCAATTCACAAAACCTTCTAATTCTATCCATATCATGACAATAAGATAATCAATCTAGTATACACATTATCCCGACACCGACAACATGCATAAACCATCTACCAGGTTTATCCATCATATCACCTAAAGCATAATCTAGGTGTTCATCACGTATCTAGGTCACTAAAGAAGTTACATAGTTCAAGCTTAAGGCAGGTCAAGTTCCGCTTCTAATAATCCCCAAATTTTCTCCTACAAGAATTCTACCTCGAATTAGGTTAAGTTACCTAAATCATGCCTTAAGAGATTACCATTCCACACTAGTTCTATAGGACAATTCTTCTTTAAGGATTCCTTCTAAGTCACCACAAGCACCTAAATCCAATCCACAACTAAGCATATCTAGGTGTTCATACCTTTAAGGTGAGTGAACAAGTTCACTATCATCCACTAGAGCAACTAGAGTATTCTTATGCTATTCATGAGATTACAAGTCCAACTAACCAAGGTTCTAGGCTATGAGTCAACTATCCCTCTTAACGTATTTTAAAACCTAAGTGATTCAACTAGTCCTAAACATTTCCACCTACCAATTCAACATCTAAGACCCCGCCCAATCTTATCAAGATATCAAAGTCATATAATAATAAAACTCAATCAAATTACAAGTAAGTCTAACCTACCTTGAATACAAATAGCTCACGAACCAACAATCTTGGCTTATCCTTTCCTCAAAGCTTCTTCTATAAGCTAAGCTATCAACAACATAATCTATGCATTATTAACAGAATAACAACACCCATGTTTCCCCATTGTCCTTCAAGTCCAAAATGATACCAAAACCCCCTAAGTGAGTACCACACACGGAAAAAAAATTTATGAGACCAACCCATTGATCAAATATATTTAGGGGGTTATAACCCTCAAGAAATTTGTGAAAAATAGCCATATTTGGGGGTTAAAATCAAGCCTCAAGCCATTAGGGGTTTTAGGTATTAAAATCAAGAAATCAACACCAAAATTAAAGGAATCTTACCTTAGATTTGATGTTAATTGTTAATACACAAGCTATTAAGCTCCCAATCAACCCATAAGACTCACTTTAAGGATTTTTCACTCTATTAGGGTTTGGAGACTCAAAGCAATGGAAGAAAGGGGCCAATTCTCGGCCAAAAATGCCTTAAAATAAACCTTGCCTATCTCTCAGGAGGTGCAATCATGCATATGCGCTAGGACGCGATCGCAGCCATCGCGATCGAACTCAACCCACCGAGATTACAGTATCTCCATCTATGACTGATGACTCTTGAAACTTAGAATTTGATTCCAAGCTTCGGCCAACGCCTAGGGATGCATCCAGAATATAATATAAGCAAACAAAATATGCAACCATATAGATTTCGACGTTCCACACATGTTGATGAAGTCGGATTTTCCATTTGATAATGTTTTGCTGAAGTTTTTGCTTGGTGATGATTTGGAACCAACAAAGACTCCTAAATGGAAAAGTAGTTCTAACAACCAATCAAACCACCAGGTAATCAAACTATCAGTTCCAAAAAGTCATAAATAACTTAGGCCAGCAATGAGAAAGATCTAATGGTGAAAATAAATAGGAACATGGAAAATAAACTAAATGGTCATTAAAACATCCACTACTAAGGAACTTTCATCCTCTAAAGTTAATGATGAAGAAAGTACCTGAAGTCTCAAACAAATAAGGATACTGGGCCCGCTTCTTACTCTCAATCTCCAAAGTAGCTTCCTTCACTAGGCGGTACTTCCACTAAACATTAACCACAGGAATCTCTCTAGTGCACAACTATCTCACACCACTAGCCAAAAAAAGTGCAGGCTCCTTAATAAAGGCTAACTACTCATCTAACTGGACTGAGTCCCACCTAAGAACATAGGATGGATCAGGAATAACTTCTGCAACATCAATACATAGAAAAGTGAATGAACAATAACAAAATATGGAGGGAAGTCTAATTAATAGGCCACCTCACCAACTGTGTGGAGAATCTCAAAAAGACCAATATAACAAGGGCTGAGCTTACCCTTTCTTTTGAATCTCGTCACACCTTTCATAGGTGAAACACGCAGTCACCAACTCTGAATCTTGACGCATGGAGTCTAGGGTTGGCATAGGCCCTCTTCCTACTCTGGGTTGCTCTTAGCCTATCCTGAATTACCTTGACTCTATCCAATGAGTCCTAAAGCAAAGCTATATCACGAGATCTAACCTCAAAAGTCTCAAACCATTCTATTTGAGAATGCCAACTCTTACTATACAAAGCCTCATAAGGCGCCATCTCAATACTCAAATGATAGCTATTATTGTAGGATAACTCTACCAATTCTAAGTGTTGATCCCACTGTCATCCAGAATCCATAACATAGGTTCAGAGCACATCCTTAAGCACTTGAACAGTCTGCTCAGACTGACCATCTATCTACGGATGAAAAGCTATGCTCAAATCTACTAGAGTACCCAACTCCTCCTAAAAAGCTCTCAAAAATCTCAAAGTAAATACAAAACCACAGTCTGATATGATAGAAATGGACACTCCATGGAAATGAACTATGTCTTGAACATAAATTTGGGCTAATCTCTTAGTACTAAAGGTCATCTGGATATGAATGAAATATGAAGACTTAGTCCAATAGTCCACAATAACCCAAATACCATCAAGACCATGGGAGTATAAGGTAAACCACTAATAAAGTCCTTATCAATCCATTACCATTTCCGCTCGGGAATAGGCAACCTCTAAGTCAACTTACCTAGACGCTAATGCTTGGCCTTAACTTGTTGACAACATAGGCAATGAGCTATAAATTCTACCATATCTCTCTTTATCCCATACCACCAGTAATGCTACCTCAAATCTTTATACATCTTAGCTATATCGGGATGAGTAAAATATCTAGAACTATGAGCCTCATGAAGAATCAATAGAATTAAGTCATCAAGTCAGGGAACACAAATACGACCCTGAAATCTCAATATACCCTCAAAATCAGTAGTGTGCCTTCCAGACTCACCATTTACCACCTGATCATGGAGAAAACACAAATTTCTATCCTTATACTGACACTCACAAATATCCTTAAATAAGGAAGACCTTACCTCTACAAAATCCAAAATCCAAGAAGGGTCAGAAATACCAAGGGGAGCCATCAAATTAGCTAGGGATTGGATATCCCGTGCCATAGGCCTGTAAGAAATAGATATACAAGCCAAGCTACCCATACTCACTGCCTTGCAACTTAAGGAATCAACTACCACATTCGCCTTACCTGGATGGTACAAGATAGAAATATCATAGTCCTTCAACAACTCCATCCATCTACACTGGCGAGCATTAAGCTCCCGCTGGGTCATAAGATGTTGAGGGCTTTGATGATCGATTAAAATCTCACAATGTTGTAATGCCCCAAAAGTACCCCCTAGATGTCACATGGTGCTTAAGACTTCAAATATCCCTAAGCTAACCCCTGATATCTATTTAGCTTGAAACTCACATGAAAAGTGAACTCACATATATAGGAAATTGAAAGTAAATGATTTCATATCTTAATAAAAGTCTTTAACTTGGAAATACTTAAACAAATTCTTTGAACTGGAAACATGAACAGTCTAACAAGCCTCTACTAATGTCTAAAGAGCCATTGGGACATACCCTAGCTGACCCAAACATAAACAGAAATCAAATAGCTAAAACACTATCATCAAAGATCAAAAGTTTGATAAGCTGGGTCCTCGAACTATGAGGACTCACCAAAAGTAGAGATGTAAGTGATGATTCCCACAGTCAATTGTGCTACTGGAAATGAGCACCCAAACCTACATTATAAGACAATGTAGAACATAGACATATATGTGGGTTAGTACCTATGGAATATACCGAGTATGCGAGGGTAATCACGTAAGTAAAATAATAACTGAATATGCATATAAGCTATCAAATGATGCATGCTAAGTGTAAATGACTCACCTTAAATCTAAAAATGACAAAAGACTACAAGATCATAAACATGAATGATGAAGTATAAGGATAAACCTTGTGAGCCATGACGTTTAGTTTCTAAAACCTTTACTTTCCATTCTTTCTTCTGGTGGATTTTTCTAACCGACGTAAACCATGTGAGATAACATAGAGTCCCACATCTTACCCATAATAAGAAGAGTTGTTCTATCCTTCCCATCAGAATAGAACCTAAACTTAAGTGATCACTGAACTTTATCCATATAGGGGAAAAGATTAACCTATAGTGGCTCGTAGTTTCTAGGAATTTAGGACATGCTCACCCACATCACTTCCCGGTGCTAAATTCTACCCCTAGAATACTTATATGCTCATACTTTAAGAAATCTACCTTAAAATTGCATAAAGGTTTATAGAATGAAGACTAGTTATGCTTTCTTTTCTTTAGATTATAATCAAGAAGAATAGTTGTTGGATTTCATATATCATATTTAGATGAAAAGATTAATCTTTCATGAGTCATGCTATAATGTATGTGAATGAAGTCTCATAAGCTTAAACTTCCTTGTAAACTTAATGCTTGTACTTGGGACGTGGAATTCATGCTTTATTTCATAGGATTTCATAATAAAACATCATGCTAAAAAATCACCTTGAAATCTTTCAACAATATCTAGTCAAGATAATGAAATTCAAATCATAATGCAAATCTTACAAGTCAAAACATGAATATATGTAAACCTTGATGCATTTAAAACTTTTAATCACATGGCAGTACCATACTTCAAGAATATGGCTATTTGGGTATGAACCCTAATTAAAAATAAGTAAATTAAACATCAAGACCATGCGCTTTGGGTAAAAGGATGAAAGAATATCCTTATTCATAAACCCCACATACCTGAAGTTTCTTGTCTTAGGAAGAGAGTTTAATCCTTGAGACTTGAAGGATGAATTTGTGTGAGAAACCCTAATCTTGACATTTTAGAAGATGGGAGGAGGTAAGTTTTGTTAATTGATTAAAAAAAGGAGAAAAATAATACCTCTTTGAGGGTTATAGGTCGTGGGTGGGGGTTATAAGAGGGGAAAAGACCAAAAATCCCTCTAACTGAACATTATAGAACTTGGTCATCAATCTTCACGACTCAACCATATGACTCGTATGGTGAGGGTATGACTACGCCTATCAACTCGTAATCTTGGCAGAATCAAGGATGGCATAAATACAAGTGGTAACACATGACTAGTATTATCTCCATATGACTTGTATCTCCCTACTCGTATCTTGGACAGAATCTTATGGAGCCTACACTAATAAACTTATGACTTTCCTTCATACGACTCATATGGTGATCTTACGACTCTAAGTCTCAAGTCGTACCTACAAAAAAATATCCACCATACCACACTATCTTGGATATGACTACAATATAATCTCGTATGTTGTATGTATGACTCAAGGGAGCGAGACGTATGATGCACAAAAACTTTTGAACATGGGGTATTGCAATATTTCCCCCTTAGAAACATATGTGATTCACTTAGGATTTGGATTTTGGAAAAGGATCAACATCTCTACACTAAATTTACAACCAAACTTACCACTACTACAAAGATTCAGTTTCTCACAACATAATATACAACATAGAAACACTTAAACAGACTTAAGGTGAAGGAATTTGCTGGAAATAACGCTTTACCTTAGGTAGGAACTGAATTGGAGGAAAAGAGATGAGGATCCTTGGTCATCATGTTTGATTCAGCTTTCCAAGTGGCCCTTCAACTAATTGGTTTCTCTAAAGAACTTTTACTGATGCTACTTCCTTATTCCTTAACCTTCAGACCTGCCTATCAAGTATTTCTACAAGAATCTCTTCATATGATAAGTTATCTTTGACCTCTATACTCTCTAGGGGAACTACGAAGGATGGATTCCCCATGTACTTCTTTAGCAACAATACATGGAACACTGAGTGAACCACAGCTAACTCTAATGGAAGACTCAATTTGTAAGTAACCTCTCCTATACGCTTCACTATCTCATATGGGCCAACAAAATAGGGACACATCTTTCCCTTCTTTTTGAATCTCATAATTCCCTTCATAGGCGACACCTTCAAGAATACCCAATCAACCACTTCAAACCTGATCTCTCTCCTTCTTACATCAATATATGGTTTTTGATGGCTCTGAGAAGTTTTTAATCTTTCACGAATAAATTAAAAATTTTCCATAGATTCAAGAACAGAGTCTGGCCAGATCAAATCTACTTCACCAACCTCAAACCATCCTATAAGTGACCTGCACCTATGCTCATACAATGTTTTAAATAGAGCCATCTGAATGCTAGTATGATAACTATTATTATAAGAAAACTCAATCAAAGGTAGATGGTCATCCCAAATTCCCTTAAAGTCTAAAACACACGCCCTCAACATGTCTTCCAATGTTTGAACTTTGCATTCAGCCTGACCATCGGTGTGCGGATGAAATTCCCTACTAAGCTTAACCTTTGTACCAAGGCCCTTCTGAAAAGACTGCCAAAACTAAGATATGAACTACGTTCCTCTATCTAAAATGATGGACAAGGGTATCCCATGAAGCCTTACTAACTTGCAGACATATATTTTGGCATAATCCACCGCGGTATCTGAAGTCTTGATAGGTATAAAATGGGTTATTTTAGTCATTTGATCTACTATGACCCAAATTAAATCATACTGATGGCTTGTATGAGGCAACCCTGTGATGAAATCCATATTCACTATCTCCCACTTCCAAGTAAAGATACTAATATCTTGCCCCGCCCGGTCTTTGTTGTTCAACCTTAACTTGCTGACATTTGGGACACTTAGCTACAAACTCGGCCATGTCCCTCTTAATACCATTCCATCAATAAATCTGTTGTAAGTTGCAGTATATCTTAATAGCACCCAGATGCATGGAATACCTCAAACCATGAGCCTCGACTAGTATCCTTTCCCTCAACCCATCTACATTCAGAACACAAAATCTACCTTGATAGAAAAGTACACCATCTCCCTCTAGGGAGAAAACCTCAACCTTTTATTGCTGAACTGCTTCCAATATTTGGTTAAGTATGGAATCATTTTGCTATTTATCCTTCACTTCCACTACGAAGGATGATTCCAAACCATTCTGAACTACTACTCCCCCATCATTAGTGCTAAGTAAACATACTCCCAAATGGGCTAACCTATGCATTTCTTTAGCGAACTCTCATTCCTCTTTTTTCACATAAGACACACTACCCATAGACAACCTACTTAATGTATTTACCACCATGTTCGCCTTACCCAGATGATAAAGTACATTTATGTCATAATCTTTTAATAACTCATGAATATTTATCTCAAGCTGAGAAAATACATATTGAAGACTTTTATAGTCAGTGAAAACATCAACATGCACACCACAAAGGTAGTGCCTCAAAATCTTTAAGGCAAGAACCACAACAACTAACTCCAAGTCATGAGTTGGGTTATTCTTTTCGTGATCCTTAAGTTGCCTAGAGGCATAAGCTATCACTCTCTTATTCTGCATCAACACACAACCTAACCCAACTCTAGAAGCATCATAATACACTACAAATCCATCTAACCCTTCCGATAAAGCTAACACTGTTGCCGTTGTCAATTTATCCTTCATCTCTTGGAAACTCTTCTCACACTTATCCGACCATATAAACTTAACTTTTTTTTTGTCCAACTTAGTCAATGGTATGGCCATCGAGGAGAAACCTTTGACAAATCTTCTATAATATACAACCAAACCCGAAAAGCTCCTGATATCAAATGGAGTGATGAGTCTAGGCTAGTGCTTCACTGCATTAGTCTTCTGAGGATCTACATGAATACCAACCCCTAAAATAACATGCCCCAAAAAGGTAATATATTCTAACCAAAACTTATATTTACCAAACTTTGCATATAATTGACGGTCCTTAAGGGTCTGTCTGCAGCACTATTCTCAAATAGTCTACATGCTCCTCCTTACTTTTGGAATGCACCAATATGTCATCTATAAATACAATTACAAACATATCTAAGTTCTGCTTGAAGACCCTATTCATCAAATCCATAAAGGCTGCAGGGGCATTTGTTAGTCCAAATGACATTACCACAAACTCAAAATAGGCATACCTTATTCGAAAAGCTATTTTTGGAATATCTGGCTCCCTGAATTTCAACTGGTAGTATCCGTACCTAAGATTAATCTTGGAGAACCACCAATCACCCTAAAGCTGATCAAATAAATAATCGATTCTAGGAATGGGATACTTGTTCTTGATGGTAACCTTGCTTAACTGTTTATAATCTATACATATTCTTAGAGTGCCATCTTTCTTACGCATTAAAAAGACAAGAGCACCCTACAACAAAACATTGGATCAGTTGCTCCTTTAACTTCTTAAGTTCAATAGGAGCCATATGATATGGAGGGATAGTGATAGACTGAGTATCAAGAAGAAGATCAATACCAAATTCTATTTCTCTATCTGGAGGTACCCCTAGCAAATCTTAGGGGAAAACCTTCGAGAATTTATTATCTACACAGACTGACTGAACTATGGGGGATTCAAACTTAGTATCTTTGACTCGAACTAAATGATAGATGCACCCATTGGATATTAACTTTCTGGTTTTAAGATAAGAGATAAAATGACCTTTGGGAGACATAAAGCTACCCTCCCACTCAAAAACTGCCTCATCAGGAAACTAAATCTTCATTACCCTATAGTATAGGGGCTTCAGACTTGATACACTTAAAACTTTCAATTATATGGTAGTATTATACTTCAAGAATTTAGCTATTTGTGTATGAACCCGAATTCAAAAAAATTAAATTAAATCTCAAAACCATGCATTTTCAGCACAAGTATGAAAGAATAACCTTGTTCATAAACCCCACATACCTGAAGTTTCTTGTCTTGGAAAGATAGTTTAAACCTTCAGACTTGAAGGATGAATTTATATAAGGAACCCTAATCTTGACATTCTTGAAGATGGGAGGAGGTAAATGTTAAAGAGGGGGAAATAATGCCTCTTTGAGGGTTATAGGCCGTGGGTGGGAGTTATAAGAGGGAAAAAGACCAAAAAGCCCTCTAACTGAACATTATAGAATTTGGTCGTCAGTCTTCATGACTCAACCATACGACTCGTACGGTGAGGGTACGACTAGGCCTATCAACTCATAATCTTGGTAGAATTAAGGATATTATACACTTATCATCATACGAGTGATAACATATGACTAGTATCACCTTTATATGACTTGTAGCCCCCTACTTGTATCTTGGATAGAATCTTAGGGAGCCTACACTAATATACTTACAACTTCCTTTATACGACTAGTATAGTGATCTAACAATACTAAGGTTCAAGTCGTACCTATAACAAAATGTCCACCATGTCACACTATCTTAGGTACGATTATAACATACTTCTTGTATGTTGTATGTCCAACGCAAGGGAGTGAGCCGTATGATGCACAAAAACTTCTAGACACGGGGTATTACAAATGCACACCATACAAATAATGACTCCAAATCTTGAGCACGAAAACTATCGCCGCCAACTCCAAATCATAAGTAGGGTAGTTGCGCTCATATGCCTTAAGCTTTCTAGAAGCATAAGTAATAGCACAACCCTATTGCATAAAAAACAACTAATACCAACACCAAAAACATCGTAAAACACAATGAATCCCTCACCCTCAACCAAAAAAGCTAACATTGGAGCTGAAGTAAGACAATCTTTGAACTTCCCAAAGCTCAACTCACACTCCTCAGACATCGAATAGGAATTTCCTTCTGAGTCAATCTAGTCATAGGGGCTGAAATAGTAGCACAACTCTCAACAAAATGCCTATAAAAACAAGCCAAAACAATAAAACTGTGAACCTCAGTCAGAGATGTAGGCCTAGTCCAATCATGAATTACCAAAATCTTAGCTGGATCTACCATAATAGCCGTCTTGGATACCACATGTCCAACAAGTGGCACTGACTCTAACAAAACTCACACTTTGAGAACTTGGTAAAAATCACATGCTCCCACAAGGTCTGAAGCACAATCCTCAAGTGTTGCGCATGCTTCTCACTACTCGAATACACTAGAATGTCATCAATGAACACAATAACAAAGGAGTCTAAATAGGGTTTGAACACATAGTTTATCAAATCCATGAACGTGGCTAAGTCACTAGTCAGGCCAAACAATAGCACCAAAACTCATAATGACCATAACGGGTCCTCAAAGCTATCTTCAGGAAATCCTAATCCTGAATCCTTAACTGATAATAACCTGACCTCAAGTCTATATTAGAAAACATGGTTGTGCCCTGAAACTAGTCGAACAAATCATCAATGCGAGCATAGGATAATAGTTCTTTATCATCACCTTATTAAGCTGCCTATAATCAATACACATGTGTATCAAACCATTTTTCTTCATCACAGACAAAATAAGAGCTCCCCACAGTGACATACTCGGTCTAATGAAACCCTTACCAAGAAGATCCTAGAGCTGAGAGTTAAGCTCCTTAATCTTAGTAGGAGCCATATAGTAAGGTGCCATAGAAATAGGCAGGGTGCCAGGCTCAAGGTCAATAGCAAACTCAATCTCATGGTCAGGGGGAATATCGGGCAGGTTGGTAGGGAACACATCATGAAACTCATAAATAATAGGACCAGAGTTAAGCAACTGACTTTATACATGAGTATCATATAGATAGGCGAGATAAGACTCGCAGCCCCTCGATATAAGCCTCCTAGCACAAATAGAAAAAATAATCCCCATCGACTCATTACTAACTGCTCTCTACCATATGACTGGGGTACGTTGGGCATGGCTAAGGTAATGGTCTTGGCAAAACAATCCATTACCATATGATAGTAAGATAACCAATCCATGTCTAAAATCATATCGAAATCCAGTATGTCCAGAATAATAAGATTAGCATTAGTGTCAACATTACTAACTATCACAACACATGATCTGAATACTCGATCCACTACTAAAGAATCACCCACTGGAGTAGAGACATGCAATGACACAGATAATAAATCACTAGTCAAGTCCAATCGTGGTGCATAATAAGTAGATATATAAGAATAAGTGGATTTAGGATCAAACAAAGCAAGAGACGACTTGTGGCACACCAAAATTGTACCTATCATAATAATATTCAAAGTATCAACCTCGGGTCCAGAAGGTACTGTATAAAACTGAACACGACTGCCACCTGGCTGGGCACCTGCCGACCTTCTGTCCTGCCTACCGAAGTACCACCTTGAGCACCCTGATAACCAACTTTGAGAACTCTCGCACCATCTCTATCTGAGGAGTAATATGCCCTGATAGGGGTAGCACCATGGGATGAAACAACTATTTCCCCATAACTAGGTCAATCTCTCAAGAAATGACTAGAAAGCTCACAAGTAAAACAAGAGTCTAGAGCAGAACCAGAACTCACAGATCCAGTTGAGCTGGAGTAACCACAATACCTAGGATGACCTACAGTCAAACCTCTCAAAGACTGATCATCGCCCTTGCCAGGGCTACCACTAGCACCAAACTGACCTTCGTCAATAGTTTGAAGAGCTGCATGAACTGGTCGACTAGTCTAACTCTGAGGTTGAAAAGATAGACGCAAAGGATGCCCAACATAAGAACTATTACCTATGAATTGGGAACTACTACGGCTCCCACCAAATCTGCCCTGATACTTGGGCCTCTTATCATAACCCTCATGATGTATGTCCTCCATCACTCTAGCATAATCAAAAACCTCATCAAAAGTCCTACTCGCAACAACTAAACTCTGAGTAGCCATTTGAATGGTAAGTCTTAATCCTCTCACAAAGTCGCGAACTCTCTCATACTCAGTATCCAAGATAGAAGTCGCATGACTGGCTAACTCATAGAAATGAGCCTCATATTTAGCAACTATCTTAGAACCCTGCTCTAATCTGGAGAACTGATCTCTCAATTGATCGCTAAGGTTGTGCGGTATATACTTCTCCAAGGACATTTTGGAGAACTAAGTCATGAAAGGGGAGAAAATCCAACTATCATAGAACTCATGAACCACTCCACTAATGTTGAGCAAACAAATCTAATTGAAATGTAATCCACTCTACGAGTCTCAACAAGGCCTAACCGATGAAGCATATCCTTACAAGAAATCAGAAACTCAAAGGCATCCTCTCCAAGAGCATAAGAAAACCTAGTTGGGGCAAACCTCAAGAACCTACGTAGCATCTTCTATTCCTCGACAGACATAGTAGGATGGGTCACAACTGGCTGAGCGACCACTAGCTGAACAGCTATTGGTCTAGGAGGAACCTCAAATCCAGGAGTTGCAGCGTAGGTTGCACTTCTACCCTAGTAGTCTGCGTACCATCAAGGCATACCCCCAGTTGTATGGCAGAAAGAGGTCTTGAAAAAATAATCTGTAAGCATATGATAGTGGGATAACCAGTCCATGCCTAGAATATAATCAAAATCCAGCATATCCAGAATAATAAGATTAGCATAAGTGTCAACATCATTAACTATCACAACACATGATCTAAATACTCAATCCACTACTAATGAATCACCCACGGGAGTAGAGACGCGTAATGGCACATATAATAAATCACTAGTCAAGTCCAATCGTGGTGCATAATAAGTAGATATATAAGAATAAGAGGATCCGAGATCAAACAAAGCAAGAGACAACTTATGGCACACCAAAATTATACCTGTTACAATAATATCCTAAGTCTCAGCCTTGAGTCTAGCAGGTACTGTACACAACTGACCACGCCTGCCACTTGGCTGGGCACCTAACCGATCTCTTATCCTCTCTGCCTATGTACAACCTCGAACACCCTGATAACTACCCCTATGACCTCTCACACTACCTCTATCTTAGGGATAAACTACCCTAATAGGGGTAGCATCCGAGGCTGAAATAACCATTACCCCACAACTAGTGCAATCTCTTGAGAAATAACTAGGAATCCCATAAATAAAATTAGAGTCACGAGCAAAACTAGAACTCATAGATTCGACCAAATTGGAGTAACCACCATGCTTAGCACAACCTGTAGACAAACCTTTCAAAGACTGATCACCTCCCTTACCAAGTCTACCATTAGCACCAGGCTGACCTCCATCAGTAGTCTGAAGAGCTGCCTGAAGCGGTCGACTAGTTTGACTCTGAGGCTAAAAAGATGGACGCAAAGCATGCCCAAAATATAAACCACTACCTCTAAATTTGGAACTACTATGGCTCCTACTAAATCTGCCCTGATACTTAGGCCTCTTATCATGACCCTCATGATGCATGTCCTCTATCAATCTAGCATGATCAGAAACCTCAGCAAAAGTCCTACCCGCAATAACTGAACACTAAGTAGCCATTTGAATGGAAAGTCTCAATCCTATCTCAAAGCAGTGAACTCTCTCATATTCAGTATCCAAGATAGAAGTTGCATGCCTGGCCAACTCATGGAAATGAGCCTCATACTCGGCGACTATCATAGAACCCTACTCCAATCTAGAGAACTAATCTCTTAGTTGGTCCCTAAGGCTGCGTGGCATATACTTCTTCAAGAATATATCAAAGAACTGAGTCCATGAAAGAGAAAAAGATCCAAATGGCCTAGAACTCATGAAACCTCTCCACCAGTGTTAAGCATACCAATCCAACTAAAATATGGTGTAATCCACACCACGAGTCTCAATAAGTCCTAAACAACAAAGCCTATCCTCACAAGTAGTCAGAAACTTAGAGGTATCCTCTCCAGGAGCACCATAAAACCTAGGCGAGGCCAACCTCAAGAACCTACCTAGAATCTTTTACTCCTCAACAGACATAGTAGGCTGGGTTACAACTAGCTGAGCGACCACCGGTTGAACAACTATCAGCCTAGAATGAACCTCAAGTCCAGAAGCTTCAGCTGTTGGCTGCACTCCTGCCCCAATAGTCTACGTATCATCAATAATACCCAACAGTTGAACCAAGACATCTCTAATCAAAGAAGAAGGAATAAAACTTGGTGGATCTTGGGTTGGTCCCTGGCCCACCGCTGGCTATGACGGAGGAATCTTTGGCTCAGGTATAGGAATGGGGTTTGGGGAAGACCCCTCCTGATCCCTAACTGGGGACACATCAGGAGGCTGGGTCTTGAGACTCTCATTACTCATAATTATAGCACGTGTCTTGGGCGTTTGTGAAAGAGTAAAGTCAAGAAAAAATCATTTAAACCAACTCAGACTCTTAGCATGATACGAGTGAAAGAAGTGAAAGACTCTTAAGAATGTCCCATAGCCTTTCAAATATAAGAAACAGATGTCAACATTCTGATCCGTAAAACTCTATTAGAAACTCGCTCTTGTACCAAAAATACCTATGAAACCTAGGCTCTGATACCAATTTATCATGACCCAATTTCCGAGTCATGATGGCACCTACCAAAACCCACCAGTAGGTAAGCCGACACCGTGACTCAGAGCTAAGAAAATGGGTTACTTTGGTAGAAATGTCTAGCATAGACCAAATCTATGAACACAAATATAAGCGACAGTGCTCCGCATAATAAAAGACAACCAACATATGAATACTAATCCTATGACCTGGTAAAATCAGTACAAGAGCATCTAAGTTCGATAATAGAAAATACAACTCAAAGTCTAAGTAGTCTTATACATCCATCTTGAATACAAAAGTCTGAATAAAAATAAGAGGGAAACAGGCTACTCGAACTCCAAAAGCTCACCCTATCTCCTATAGATCAACAAAGCATGATCTCAACTTAGCGACAACAACTAGTACTCAGGTCTTCCCCATAAAGGTACATAAGTATAGTATGAGTACCAAAACAACAGGTACTTAGTAGGCTTCATCGTCCAACTGAGTTAGTTATGATATAAAGATGATATAAAGTAAGACAATAATTATAAGTCAAGGTACAGAATCAAATGTAAAGTATCTCCATCATCAGGGTACAAAATAATTAACCACCAGAATAATAATACGACATCCATATCAATAAGTACCATAACTATCATACAAAGTGAATAACCAATCACAATTGCATAAATACCAAGTTAAAAATGTATACAATCATTAAAGCATAAATTAAAAGAACTTACCACCAAGTACACCCAAAAGAACACAAAGTAAAGAACTTATCACGACGTCCCATACCACCAGAGAGTGCACTGATAGATCAATTCATCAATTTATTAAGATATATAAATATATAGACATAACCAACACATATTTACCATGGTTCCCACATTTCCCATCACGAACAATTGCCAAGATCCATAATTATCATCAACTACCGCAAGTAGAACCAACTTATACCAAAGTAAACATAATCATAGTTATATAGCTATTTAGGTACCTATTCTATTTTACAACCATAATAACTAGTTCCCACATTATAACTAAACAAGGTACACTAACTAGAATTCTAGTCTTTTAGCCATCAAGTCATATAGCCACTTTATATAGACAACTAGTTATCACATAACTCATTTTTCTAGGCAAAATTCCATAATTTACCCATTTATTCAATCCAAGTGTATTCACTAGGTGAACCCTTAATTTTACATATGATTACACTTACCAATTAGTCTTAACTCAATAATCGATATATTCTACTTCTATTCACTATTTAGCATCAATAAAAGTCACGCCACTTAACAAGTGATTAATGGTCGAAACTTATAGACAACCTTCCAAGGATAACATCCTATCCATAATGCACATACGGGAATAGTCAAACAAAGACATAACCACACACATAAACATGTATTTATATAAGCTTACCATACATAACATCACCGTAATATCAATATCTCTTCTGGTTTTATCAAGCATCTTCAAAATATCAATATATCCTCTGGCCTTATCAGGCATCAACATATCCTCAATATATCCTTTGTCTTTGTCGAGCATCAACATAATACCAATATACCCTCCGGCCTTGTAGGGCATCAACATATCATCAATATATCCTCCGGCCTTTTTAGGCATAAACATATCATCAATATACCCCCTGCCTTAGCGGGCATCATCACATCATCAATAACTACCAAGATAATTATACAAACATAAATATGTATCCAAATCAATAGCAAGTACAAGCCCACAATAATAGAGTATAAAAGATATAAGGAAATACATATTATGGTACATCACCATTAATTATCACTATATTATATGAGAAGATGGATGGGCATGTATATATAAATGATATGAGCAACCCCTAATTTTTTGAGCTTAATCATAATTATTAACAAGCCAAATACAAGTCATGGGTATTCCTTCTAGAATCCTTCTTTACCCACATGGTCCATAATACTAGCGCAAAGAGATTCTTTTAGACAAAAATTAGCTTAGTCATTTATTTTGAATCATAATAAGTGTTGTAACATAACTCAAGGCTCACATAGTAAACTAACCAATAGGTCAAGTGATAACATAACCATAGATTCAATTCACAAGACCTTCTAATGCTATCCATAGCATGACAACAAGATAATCAATCAAGTATACACATTATCCTAACATCGACAATATGCATAAACCATCTACCGAGTTTAGCCATCATATCACCAAAAGCATAATCTATGTGTTCATTACGTATCTAGGTCACTAAAGAAGTTACATAGTTCAAGCTTAAGGCGAGTCAGGTTTCTTCTAATAATCCCCAAATTCTCTTCTATAAGACAAACTTCTACCCAGAATTAGGCTAAGTTAACTAAATCATTCCTTAAGAGCTTACCATTCCACACTAGTTCTATGGGACAATTCTTCTTCAAGGATTTCTTCTAAGTAACCCCAAGTACCTAAAGACAATCCACAACTAAGTATATATAGGTGTTCATACCTTTAAGGTGAGTGAACAAGGTAACTCTCATCCACTAGAGCAACTGGAGTATTTTCATGCTATTCATGAGATTACAAGTCCAACTAACCAAGGTGCTAGGCTATGAGTCAACTATCCTACTTACTATATTTTAAGACCTAAGTGATTCAACTAGTCCCAAACATTTCCACCTACCAATTCAACATCTAAGACCCCACCCAATGTTATCAAGGTATCAAAGTCATACAATAATAAAGCTCAATCTTACTACAAGTAAGCCTAACCTACCTTGAATCCAAATAGCTCACGAACTAACAATCTTTGCTTTCCCTTTCATCGAAGCTTCTTCCATGATCCAATCCATCAACAACATAATCTATGAATTATTACAAGAATAATAACATCCATATTGCACCATTGTGTTTTGGGTCCAAAACAACACTAAAACCCCCCAAGTAGGTCCCACATATAGAAAATGAGTTTCTGAGACTAACACATTGATCAAATACCATTAGGGTGTCAACCCTTTAAGAAATTTATAGAAAACTACCATATTTGGGGTTAAAATCAAGCCTCAAGCCATCAGGGGATTTAGGTCTTAAAATCAAGAAATCAATACCAAAATTGAAGGAATCTTACCTTAGATTTGATGTTAATCATGAATACACAAGCTATTCAATCTCTCTATCAACCTACAAGACTCACTTTAAGGATTTTTCACTCTATTAGGGTTTGGTGGATTCCAAGAAATGGAAAATAGGGGACAATTCTCAGCCAAAAGAGACTTTAAATAAACCTTGCCCAGCTCTTAGGAGGCATGATCACAGCCATTATGATCACACTCGAGCCACCACAATCGCGGTATCTCCATCCATGACAATGATGCTTGAAACTTGGAATTTGATTCCAAACTTTAACCAATGCCTCAGAATGCATCCGAAATTCAATATGAGCAAACAAAATATGTAACCATATAGATTTTGATGTTCTGGACGTGATGGAGAAGTTGAATTTTCCATCCAATACCATTTTACTAAAGTTTTTTCTCGATGAACATTTGAAACCAATGAAGACTTCTAAATGGAAAAGTAGTTCTAAAAATAAAATGATCCATTGGGTAACCAAACTATCAGTTCCAACAAGTCATAAATGACTTGGGGCAGCTATGAGAAATCTCTAATAGTGAAAATAAATAGGAACACAAAAAATGTCCTGAAGGGTCTTCACAACTTATCTGTTTCAGATAATAACATGGGATGAGATACATATTCAAGTGAATCAGATGTGTTTTTCATCTTAGATTTATGTGTATGATACATAAATTTTAATACGTATCTCTCTTTAGTTATACTTTTAAAAGGGTTGGTGTAATGTATCTCTAGTATTTTTTTACTAAAGATACATTGAGATACATAGGTACGAGCTATAGATATATAATATATTCCAGATTTGTTATAGCAAGATGCATTTTATAATTCAATCAGATACATTTTTAAGACATAAAGATACATAGCATATGTTTGTTCTATGTGACTCATATATACATAGAATATGTATCTCTATTTTTTATTCATATGTTTTACAAATAGATATTGTAATGTATCTCATGTGTTTTTCTCTACCAATATATGATTTATTTGACCGATACATTTAACTAATGAGTAACTCTATTTTCAGGGCATGAATTATGTTTTCAATGAGATTTCACCATATTATTTTAGGTTTGAAAGCTCATGCAATGCCAAGTTCAAAGATGATTTTAAGGAGTGTCTACAAAAAAAAAGTAGTTGAGTTGTTTGGTTTGACCATTTTTGATTGTTACCTCAACATGCTATGCAATTACATAGGCCAAATCACCAAATGTCTGCTGATGCTTGAGATATAGTAAAACAACCAACATGAACTATATGTTTTCATCAAGGGCAATGTTCTTAGATTTTTAATATTTGAATTTGACCTACTCACTGGTTTGAAATACACCGGTAATATCAAATATTTTGAATATCCTGATTTATCTTCCAACATCCTGATGCAAAATTATTTCCCACAATTATCAAATGGTGTTGATAAACTTACATTGGTACAATATTTCCTAATGGGCAATATCGATAAGAATTAGGATGCTCTACACATGGCCATTCTATACTTCATCCACACCTTCTTGTTTTACCAAGTATAAAGATTTTCCTTGAGAAAAAGTTGATTTCTCCAAGTTGATGACTTCATTGAGACAAGAGTATTTTATGAAAACACAGTCATATAGGTTATGTGGGGTTTCGCACATACTGAATTTATGGATGTTCAAAAGTTGTTCAAAATTTGAAAAAGACATAACTATTCATTAGGGTAAAAATTTTTTAAGGATTTTAAATTGGAAGGTCATGGCAGTTAGGCCACAATATAATTGGTTTAAGATCGACAAATTTTGCAAGGTACATTAGTAATTGTTAAAAGTTAAAATAACTGTATATATCTGCTAAGAAAGTGTAGGAACCATTATGACTTAAGATACATATTTTGTTTAACAGATACATTTAAATTCATCTAACTTGAATAGGTCATTATGAGTAGGTGTATGTATTTTACACAGCGCGATTAATTAAATTAGTTTTAATTATTCATTTTCTTATGTTTAAATATTATTATACATTATTCATATTCCAACCTTTTTCCTAATGTGGAGGAGCTCGATAAACTAGACTTTCTTTCAGTATTGCTTCATATGATCCTGCAACAAAAAATATACTAACAACATCATCTAATATGAAAAGGCAAACAAAGCCTTAAGTTACTAAAGAACCTGTTGCAATGGATCATGATGATTTTGAGAATTTCAGTACTAAAACTCTTAAGCATTTGATGAAGAATACACAACATGTATCAGTTATGACATCTCCTTCCTCCTGTCGAAGGAAAAAAATAGTTTTAGTCCAAAAAAGGATAGCTAGGAAAGGTGAAAATCTCTCATTGATCCCATTTTTCACGGTGAAAAAAAATACTTCAGCATCTCAATTTCATGGTTAACTAACATCACCACATCGCTCAAAAAAAATCTGTCAGATAGAACACTTAAATCTCTCATTGATCCCATTTTTCACGGTGAAAAAAAATACTTCAGCATCTCAATTTCATGGTCAACTAACATCACCACATCGCTCAAAAAAGGTGTTTGAAGAATCTGTCAAAGACCTCTGAATCAACCACTATTTAAGGCAAACTTAGAATCATATGAGTCAGAGATAAAGCTATTTATCAAGACCTATGTAACTATCACTTTAATATTGTAATTTGACTTAATAATTTTATTTAAAGACACTTATAATTTTATTTTTACATTATAAGGTGGATCAAAAATTCAATAACCTTCTGAAATTGGATACTGATCAATACATTAGTTATAAAATCAGTGAAGCTGAAGCATGTTCACAAGGAGGAGGTAACTTCATTTTCAATTTATGAGATTCATATTAAATACACTCTTATTATGTGATACACTATTTAACTTTCAAGTTGAAATTAAAAAAGCAAGCTAAAATGAAGAACACCATTTAGATGGACAAGGTGATACTGAAATACCTAGTAAATTTGACATTTTAAAAGATCCCCGATACATTATGGTTAGATTGAACAAATAAACGTCAATCAATCACTGACAGTTATCAGTCATGTACATGAGGTGAAAAAGATAACTAATTTGACATTTATGGAAGTGACATCACTAATAATCTTTGAATGTTGCCTATAATTTAACACTTCCTTGTGATGTTAATGAGACATCATTAATATTCCTAGCATGTTAACAATAACTTTCAATTAGTGCTTTATTTTTCCTGACAATGAGCATACTTAGAAAAGTTGATGTATAATGTTATAATTTTGACACTTCATTGTAGTTAATGAATTATATAGTAATGGTATTGTTGTCCTCAACTATCAAATGAGTTAGGACCACCTGTTTGTTACCATAAATAGAGTAGATATGTTGTTAATGCATATTTACTCTACTCTTGCTTGAATAGTAGATAAACATCTATTTTAATACATTCTGAATTATAAGTATCCTTTTGTATATATCATAATCAACTCCCTTTGCACAATATTAACTTACAGGTTGAACATATATAAGAGATCCCAATTATAGACCACCCTTTAGATGTACGAGGTCATTCTAAATGACCTTTTAAATCTGATGTCTAAAGAACATTTAGATATTTAGAGGATATGGAACAGATCAATGTCTATCAAGAATCGACAGCCACCAACCACGATCATGATTTCAGAAGGTAATTATTAATATTCTTTATGCTAGTTATAGTAGATAAAGTATGTATCTCTTATAATGTTATTATAACATGTATTTATTAGAGTAGTAGTATGTATCTGTTATAGTAGCATGTTGTAACAACCTGATTTTTTGGTGATTTTTGTAAAATATTTATTTTTGTGTGATTTGACTATTTTACCTCTCTCTATGGTTATTTTTGGTATTTCTAGGGTATGAGATGATTGACATAGTTTCCTGTGCATTTTAATGTGATTTATGTAAAATTGTGATTTTTGGTGTCTTTAAGAGCCTTATAGTTTACTTTGGTCATCATTTATTGATATATACATTGTATGGAAAACAAACTACGCCGGTAGATCCAAAACATAGATTTTAGGTTGGTAACATGGTTGGAGTGGTTTCATGGCTTTAACTCTCATTTCGATCCTTGATTTGGAAAGTTGTGAAATTGAATTTCGGGAGTGAACTTTATGAAAGTGATATTTTTTGCAAACATCTGATATCTTTATTGATTTTGGAGCATCGAATTTGATAGGGTAGCATATTTCATTTTCGTTCATGAGATACTGAATGAATTTTGACGGGTTCGTGGAGTCTTGGACCCTATATATACCAATATTTCACTTTGTCCCCCCATTTTTGAGACTTGGAGCTTAGAGCATCACACTTTTGAGCAATTTCTTTCATTTCTAAGTTTGGGTAATCTTATGAAACCTATTTCAACTACTTTACTCTAATTTTATCATCTAATTCTTTTTTTAACGTAGATTAAAGTGGAAAACTAGGGATTTTAGCCAGAAAGCCTAAAACTTATATTTCTTTGATTCAAACCCCATTTGAACCAATTTTCACTTGGGTAAGTTTTTAATCTTATAATATCAGTTTGATCTCAATTTCATCTTCAAAACAACTTCATATTCTTGATTTTAAAAAGGATTTTTAAGGATTTTGCCGGTAAAACTTAAACACGGTTTTTCTTAAATTTGAACCTCATTTTTCTTAGGTTTGAAGTTGTAGACTCCAAAATATATGAGAAACATGTTTCAAAGTTAAAATTATGATTTTTCTTTTCTTTTTTGAAAATCCATTTTGGGGGTCTGTTTTGACCCTGACTTGAAAATCGGAAATATGGATATCATTGGCTTTCTTTTGAAGCACGAATTCTATATATCTATGTTTTAGTTGATTCTGAGTCCATTCAAAGGAATAAGGTTTCAAAGTGAAGGCTTGCAGCCCGGTTTTTTATATTTAAGGTAGGTTATGGTTTAACTTTCTTTATACTAGGCTGGGTAGTTGTAATACCCCGAATATTTCTAGCTCAGTCCAGACCTTAGTACATACTTGTAGCACTTAGAATCTAAAAAAGAAAGTTAAAAGTTGAGGAACTTACTCATTTTGACTCCCTTTAAACTTCAAAGATTTTAAAGTTGACCCTCTGGGCTTCTAGACAATGATTTTTGAGTTAAATTATATTTAAGGGTGAAATGAACATGACTTGGGTAAGTTTCAAAATTTTTAGATGAGGATTAGATCGTATTCGACCTGGTAAAATAGTAGCTCACCACAATTAGGCTGTGTCATGGTGAGGAGGCCACTACATCACGGTGGAGGACAAATCGGCATTTGTCAATTTCCAAAGGGTCACCACAATTGCACTGCATCATGGTGAATCCCAAAATAGCAATTGCCATAATCCAGTAAGTCACCACAATTCTACCGCATCACGGTGTGTATTGCAATGACCCACTCACCACATCATGCTGGGGCCTTAATCGGCATTCCAGTTATGGGATTTTAAATCCCAAGGGCAATTTTGTGAAGTTAATAGTTGAAATGTTTGAGATATTGAAGTATATGAGTATGCTGAGATTATGAGCAAAATTTCTATAAATTCCAAAGTTTTATATGATTTATGAACATATATCCTATCTAATATGCATTTTGATGAGTTTTAACTTGAGATTGAATTATGGTTCATTAAGCCCTACTTGAGACTTGCAATTTTATGAAATCTTGTGCTATAAGCACCCATGATTTGAGTATTCTGAGATTATTAAGAAACGTTTTGACCTAATGGTCATAGAGCTTTGAAATCCACTTTATTACATAAGATTACAGATTTGATTATTGGATTTTTGTGAACCATGAGATTATTTTGAAAGAGGATTTTCATGAGATGAGTGAGATAAACTAAAGGGAGTAGTATTTAGCACCGAGTTGGGTAAGTTACTACGGTTTCTTACCCTAAAACTATGTGCCACTATAGGTTTGAGACTTTGGGCCTAAGGCCTATATGATAGAACCCGAGGCCAAGATAAGTAATCACTGAGTTGAGGTTATACTCCTTGGAAAGAGGATGATGCCTCTCCCCAATGTAAGGTTTCTTCCTTAGGAGGAAAAGACATTGGACTTCATGTAGCTCGCATGGTTTATGTCGGTTAAGAGAACCTCCCTAAACTAAATTATTTTCTATTAAGATAGAATATCTTCCCTAAAGCTTTGAGATAAGATATTTTCTAAAGTGAACGAATTGCTTTTAAGTATTTTCCGAAGAATGATGTAGTTTTCTCTACTAATAAGAGTTGATCATCAGTTTTTTTAAAGCCAAAGTATAATGACTCATGAGATTTGTGTTACATGTCTCATTATACATGATTTATGAGCTTTATATTTTAGAATTATTCAAGATATGTGAGTCATTCCTAATTTCATGCATCATTTGATTAAAGAATAGTGATATAGTTTTATGTAAATGTATACACCCCTATATACTCAGTACATTCCCAAGTGTTGATCCACATATACGTCTATTTGCTTCATTGTCTTATAATGTAGGTTCAGGTGCTCAGTCCCAGTCTCATCAGTGATTCTTGAGTACCTTTAACTATATTTCTCCAGTGGTGAGTCCTCATGGTTTTAGGGCTTATCATCAAATATTTCAGTATTTGAGTAGTTATGTTATTACTTTTAGTGTAGTTTGAGTCAGTTAGGAATCTGTCCAAACGACTCTCTAGTTCATGGAATAGTAGAGGCTTTGTCAGACTAGTTATCAGATTGTGGTTATGTTGAGATTTCCAGTATTGTGGTCATTTGGATTGAGTATTATCTTTGTATTTCCTTTCATTTGATATGGTTGTGCCAGTGTTTTGTATATTCCTTCTTGAATGAGTTTTTATGAGATGTGATAGGCTCAAAGGGTTAGCTTTTGGGGCTACTTATAGTCCTAAGCACTGTGTGACATCCTGGGAGGTGATTTTGGGTAGTTACAAACTTGGTATCAGAGCCTAAGGTTTTAAAGGAGTCCTAGGGAGTCTGAAAGACCGCATTGAGCAGAGTCTTGATCATCGGTATGTAGCGTGCCACATCTATGAGCAAGAGGCTACAAGACATTTTAGGAAAAAGTTGGTTATTTCTTTTTGATTCCATCATGCCTACTGTTCTCTCTCTCATCTAATAATTCATGCTCTTCTATTTTAGAAAATGCCTCTCCAAATAGTGGATGCTCATAAAAATGATGATGCGCAACCCCATCCCGTTGATCCCTTGAATGAGACAGTGTCTCATGCTGAGTTTCGGGCAGCCTTTCAGGCGTTTGCCCAAGCAGTCACCGCTAATGTTAGGGCCAATAACTAGGCTGCAGTTACAAATTAGCAGGGAGGTGATGTAGCTGCTTCTAGGATCCATGATTTCATATGGATAAATCCGCCAGAGTTTTATGGGTCCAAGGCAGGATAGGACCCATAGTTGTACCTTAAGGAGGTGAGAAAGATCACGCAGGTGATGCATGTTTTTGAGGAATAAAGTGTTAGGTTGGCATCTTACAGGTTGAAGGACATATCTTATGACTGGGTTGTATCATGGAGGAAGGGTGGAGATGAAGATGTTGCTCTTATGACATGGCAAGTGCTTCAAGATATATTTTTGGACAAGTTCTTTCCTTTTGAAATAAGAGAAGAAAAGATTGAGAAGTATATGAACTTGAGGTAGGGCTCCATGACTGTTAAGGAGTACTGCTTAAAGTTCAACCAGTTGGCCAAGTATTCTCCTGATTTGATTTCTGACACCCGATCCAGTATGAGAAAGTTCGTGACAGGTGTTTATGGTTTGGTGTTGAAAAAGTGTAAGACTGCAACGCTGCATAGGGATATAGATATGTCTAGGTTAATGATGCATGCACAGTAGATGAGGCAGATAAGATTAGAGAGAGAGACAGAATGAGGGTAACAAAAGGGCTAGATCTAAGTAGCATGAGTATAGTCAGGCTAGGTTTCATGGAGGGAACTGCCCACAATTACAGGGTTGTTCATCTATTCCAGCGCCTTCATCAGCTAGTGATCCCACACCTAAAGACAGGCAGGAGCAAGGAAGCAGGTTTTTTATGTCTAGGTCATAGAATAGTGTTGGTAACAGGCTCCATTATCCTATTTGTTCTAAGTGTAGTAGGGATCATTTCGGTAAGTGTTTTACAGATTTGAGGGGTTTTTTTGGTTGTGGCAACCAGGGCCACAGACTTAGAGATTATTCGCATGCTAGGCAGGGGACCAGAGATGCCCAACCCCAGACACAGACTACTACTACACCAGCTCCTGTCCCTCATCCTGCCCCTATTCAGGGCGTTTCATCTAGCACTACTGGCGATCAGTGCCAGAATAGATTTTATCCCTTACCATCCCATCAGGAGCAAGAGAACTTCCCCGATGTTGTTACTGGTATGCTCTACGTCTTTTGTTTCGATGTTTATATGTTGTTGGACCCCGGGTCAAGTCTCTCCTACATGACCCTACTTATGGCTGTAAATTTCAAAATGAGTCCCGAAAAGATTCCTGAGCCTTTCCTAGTCTCCACACAAATAGTGGAGTCAATTATCGCTAAACAAGTGTATAGAGATTGTCCTATTACTATTCTTCAAAGAGTCATACTTACTGATTTGATAGAGTTAGACATGGTGTATTTTGACCTTATTCTAGGTATGGATTGGCTTTATTCCTTGTATGTATCTATAGACTATCGTGCCCATGTGGTCAAGTTTCAGTTCCCTGATAAGCCATTTTTTGAGTGGTCTGGGAGTTCGGTATCTCCGAAGAGTCATTTTATCTCCTATCTCAAAGCCAAAAAGCTAATATCCATGGGTTGCATCTATCACCTAGTTAAAGTCAAAGACACTAAGTTTGAGGCTCTAGGTATTCAGTTAGTCGATATTGTTAATGAGTTTCCAGATATTTTTTTGGAAGATCTCCCAGGGGTACCTTCTGATAGAGAGATAGAGTTCAGGATTAACCTTCTTTCTGACACTCGTCCTATTTCTATTCTGTCATACCATATGGCACCTGCTGATCTTAAGGAGTTGAAAGTGCAACTCAAAGATCTTTTAGACAAAGGTTTTATAAGGTCCAGTATTTCTTTTTGGGGTGCACCTATTCTATTCGTGCGGAAGAAAGATTATTCTTTGCGTATGTGCATTGACTATCATCAGCTTAACAAGGTCACAGTCAAAAATAAGTATTCTCTTCTGAGAATTGATGACCTGTTTGATCAGTTGCAAGGTGCAAGTTATTTCTCCAAGATAGACCTTAGATCCGGCTATCATCAACTTAAAGTGAGGGAATGTGATATTCCAAAGACAACCTTCCAAACCCGCTATGGTCACTTTGAGTTTCTAGTCATGTCTTTTGGGCTAACCAATACCCCAACAGCTTTTATGGACCTCATGAATCGAGTATTCTAGCCTATGCCTCTAGACAGTTAATGTATCATGAGAAGAATTACCCAACCCATGATCTTGAGTTAGCTGTTGTGGTCTTTGCCTTGGAAATCTGGAGGCACTATCTTTATGGTGTTTATGTTAATGTGTTTATGGATCATAAGAACCTGCAGTATGTGTTTACTCAGAGGGAGTTGAATCTTAGAAATAGGAGGTGGTTAGAGTTGTTAAAATACTATGATATGAGTGTGTTGTATCACCCAGGCAAGGCCAATGTAGTGGTGGATGCCCTTAGCAGATTATCTATGGGTAGTGTTGCTCATATAGAGGAAGGTAAGAAAGAGTTAGCTCATGAGATACATTGTCTGGCTAGATTGGGTGTTAGGTTGCTTGATTTGGCTGAGGGAAGTACTTTGGTGCAAACAAGTTTTGAATCCTCTTTACTTTTGGAAGTGAAAGAGAAGCAAGATAGAGATCCTAGTTTTGTCAGGCTGAAGGAGACAGTTAAGGACCAAAAAGTAGAGGTTTTCTTCCAAGGGGGAGATGACATGTTGAGATTGCAGAGTAGATTGTGTGTTCCTTGTGTTGATGATCTAAGGTAGAGGATTATGGCTGAAGTGCATGGTGCACGATATTATATTCATCCCGATACTACCAAGATATATCACAACTTACGAGAAATCTATTGGTGGAATGGTATGAAAAAAGATATAGCTGAGTTTATAGCAAAGTGTGCAACGTGCCAACAGGTTAAGGTAAAGCATCAAAGACCTGGTGTTTTCATACAAGAGTTTGGTATACTCACTTGGAAATGGGAGGTGGTGAATATGGACTTTGTGACCGAGTTACCTCTTTCGCATCATCATCATGATTCTATTTGGGTTGTTGTAGACAGATTGACTAAGTGCATTTTCTACCTATCAATACATCTTATATAGTTGAGGATTATGCTAGATTATATATTCGGGAGTTGGTCAGGTTGTATGGAGTTCCCTTGTCTATTATCTCAAATAGGGGTACTCAGTTCACTTCTCAGTTTTGGAGAGCTTTCCAGAGGAGTCTTGGCACCCAAGTTTATTTGAGTTCCACATTTTATCTGCAGATTAATGGTCAGGCTGAGAGGACCATCCAAACTTTGGAGGATATGTTGAGGGCATGTACTCTAAATTTCAAAGGTAGTTGTGATGAGAATTTGCCACTGATCGAGTTTACATATAACAATAGTTACCATGCTAGCATTGAGATGGCACCATTTGAGGCTTTGTATGGTAGGAGATGTAGATCACCCATAGGTTGGTTTGAAGTGGGTAAAGTTTCTTTGGTTGGACCTAATGCAGTATTTGAGGCTATGGAGAAGGTGAAGTTGATTAGAGAAAGGTTGAAGACAACTCAGAGTCATCAAAAGTCATATGCCAATGTGAGGAGAAGGGATCTTGAGTTTGAGGTAGGTGATTTGGTGTACTTGAAGATTTCACCCATGAAAAGGGTGAAGAGGTTTGGTACAAAGGGAAAACTTAGTCCCCGTTATATTAGCCCCTATAGAATCTTGAGCCATATTGGGAAAGTAACCTATGAAGTTGAGTTGCCCATAGAGTTGTCAGCCGTTCATCCTATTTTTCATGTCTCCATGCTTAAAAAGCATATCGGTGATTCCGTTGTAGTAGATCCTTTAGAGAGTGTTGATATTCAGAACAGTCTTCCATTTGATAAGATTCCTGTTGAGATTCTAGATTTTCAAATCCGTGGACAGAGGAACAAAGAATTTTCCTTGGTCAAAGTTTTATGACAGAACCAGTCGGTTGAGGGCGCTACTTGGGAGGCAAAAGCAGACATGTGAGCCAAGTACCCATACCTATTTTCCTCGAGTTTAGATCAAGCCGAAGGTAATATTCTTCCTTAATTCAGCCCTTCTAATCTAAAGTTTCAGCTATGCATCTATCCTTATTAAGTTCGTGAATTCTCTAAAGCATTCAAGAGTTTAGAAAGACATAGAGTCAGTTTAATGAGTTCTTCAAGCTTTACGTACTCAATTTCCTACGTGCTCTTAGCTTAACTAGAGACATTCGTGGACGAATATTTCCAAGGGGGAGATATTGTAATACCCTAAATTTTTTCTAAGCTTAATTTCTCCTAAAGAAGGTTAAGGAGTGACTTCCTAAGTCAGTATCGTTTTAACCATATAGAATTTCCCTGATTTCGACTTTTTATCATATGAGAAATTTGATAAGCTTTTCGTCGATATAAGATTTTCCCAAATCCGATATCCGAGCAAGAAGTTATGGACAATTTAAGTCCTGGTCATAAAACAATGTTATTTTAGTTCTTGGCATATCGCGGAGAGGGTCTATTTGACAATTGTCAACTTTTAGTGGAACTCCGCGATAGTAGCGCGTTGCGAAAGACCCCAATTTCCCAATAGTCAATTTCCAGTGGCCTAGCGCGATTGTGACGCGTCGCGTTGAAGTTCCAGGTCCCAACCAGCGGGACAATGCAATGGCTCCACATCGCGGTGACTCCCAAATTCCCATTTGTCAATTTCCAGTGAGCCAGTGCGATAGTCGCTCGTCGCGGTGACCCATAAAATTGGGTTCCCAGTTCAAATTTTTCAGCTTTGTATGGAAGTTAAAAAGGGCACTCTGGACTTTTTCCAAACCCCTTAAACCATAGAAACACCAAATTAAAAACATTTACAAGCATTCTATGAAGTTTTTCTCAAGTTTTCTCTTAACAAAAACCCTAAGTATCCAAAACCTATTCCAAGAATCACAAGAATCCACCATAGATTTTCTAAATTGAGTTGAGATTTAAGTTCCCCAAGTTCAAGGGTTACAAGAACCCTCTCTCAAGAGTAAGAAGAAGAGTTTGAAGCAAGCTTGTTCATCCAATTTCATAATCTAAGGAATGTGGGGTTTTGAACAAGGATAATCCTTTCACCCTTGTGCCCAAAGGATTATTTAAACTACGATTTTATGTAATTTATAAGATTTTACATAAAATTGAATTGGGGTTTTTCACCCATTGTTATTGGTTGCCAGATTTTGATGTTTCCCATGAATTGAGAGTCTAATGGCATGATTTTTACATATTTTCTTGTGAAATTGCAGCTGGGTCTATACCCTATGATTTTAATCCTTGAGAGGTTAATATTTGAAATGTTTGAGATTTTGAAGTACATGAATATGTTAAGATTATAAGCTAAATGACTGTAAATTCCAGATATGAAAGTCTATATGCTATCTAATATGCATTTTGATGAGTTTTAACTTGAGATTGAATTATGGGTCACTAAGCCCTACTCGAGACTTGTAATTTTATGAACTTTTATGCTATAAGCACCCATTATTTGAACATTCTGAGATTATTGAGAAATTTTTGACCTACTAGTCATAGAGATTTGAAATCCACCTCACTACATGAGATTACAGATTTGATTGTTGGGTTGTTATGAACCATGAGATTATTTTGAAAATGGATTTTCATGAGATGAGTGAGATAAACTAAAGGGGGTAGTATTTAGCAACGAGTTGGGTAAGTTACTACGGTTTCTTATTCCAGAACTACGTGCCATCGTAGATTTGAGATTTTAGGCCTAAGACCGAGATGATTGCACCCGAGGCCAAGATAAGTGATCACTGAGTTGAGGTTATACTCTTTGGCAAGAGTGTGATGCCTCTCCCCAACATGAGGCTTCTTCCTTAGGAGGATAAGACGTTAGACTCTATGTAGCTTGCATGGTTTATGTCGGTTAAGAGAACCTCCCTAAACTAAAGTATTGTCCATTGAGATAGAATATTTTCCCTAAATCTTTGAGATAAGATATTTTCTAAAGTGAACAAATTGCTTTTGAGTATTTTCCAAAGAAGGATGTAGTTTTCTTTACTAATAAGAATTGATCATCAGTTTTTAAAGCCAAAGTATAATGACTCACGAGATTTTTGTTAATGCCTCATTATACATGACTTATGAGCTTTACATTTTAGACTTATTCAAGCTATGTGAGTTATTCCTAATTGCATGCATGATTTGATTAAAGAATATTGATACTGTTTTATGCAAATGCATACACCCCCGTATACTCAGTACATTCCCAAGTGCTGATCCACATATACGTCTATGTGTTATATTGTCTTATAATATAGGTTCAGATGCTCTGTCCCAGTCTCGTCAGTGATTCCCGAGTACCTTTGTCTACATTTCTCCAGTGGTTAGACCTCATGGTTCGAGGGCCTATCTTTAGATATTTCAGTATTTGAGTGGTTATGTTATTACTTTTAGTGCAATTTGAGTCAGTTAGGGATCTATCTCAACAGCTCTATAGTTCATGGAGTAGTAGAGTCTTTGTCAGACTAGTTATCAGATTGTGGTTGTGTTGAGATTTCCAGTATTGTTGTTGTTTGGACCGAGTATTATCTTCGTATTTCCTTTTATTTGATATGACAGTGCTAGTGTTTTGTATATACCTTCTTGAATGAGTTATTATGAGAAGTAATAGGCTCAAAGGGTTAGCTTGGGGCTTCTTGTAACCCTAAGCACCATATGACGTCCCGGGAGGTGATTTTGGGTCATTACATTAATCATAAATTGAGAAAAATATGCTCATTTCTTATCAAATCCCTCTCAATTAAAACCGTAGTCTTCAACATTCAACTTCAAAAATCCCCAAATTTTCACCTTTTTTTTCCTAAAATAGTTTAAAATTCAAGGTTCCCAATTCAAGAATTCCAAGAATCAACCTTCAAGAGCATAAATAGGATCTCAAAACCAAGCTTCTTTATCTAGTTCATCAATTAAGTTATGTGGGGTTTTGAACAAGGATAAATCTTTTATCCTTGTGCCAAAAACTAGTTTTTAATTACAAATTTACATGATTTTACATGAATATCAATTTATGGTTCATACCCATTTATTGTTATTTGAATTTTATGATGTTTTAAGTGTGTTAATGTTAAATTGCATATCTAATTTCTTAAATTCATGTGTGTGACTATATTTTCTAGATTTTGAGTTGAATTATGAATATTTACATTATCAAGCATGAATATTATGATGTTTTGACATGAATTTGAAGCATGGATTATCAAGACCTAGTTGAATATTGCCATTTCAAGAATGATTATGCTTTTAAGCATTCCATGATATGTTTATAGACAACTTTGAATAAAAATTTGAACTTTTGATCTTTAGCCAAGATATGGAATCTATTTTACAGATTAAATTCAACTTTGAATGAATAAAAGAGCAGCTAGCTTTTAGGATGAAATATTATGACTTTTAAATATGGATTTCCTATAGAATGAGCATACACATCGAGCAGAAAGTATGGGTTTAGTGCATCCTACTTTCCTAGAACTACGAGCTAATATTGGTACAGATTTAGTATTCCAATTTCTATATGTATGACAGTTAAAGATGTGATAACTTAGCTCAGGTTATACTCCCTGGCAAGAGTATGACATCTTTCCCCAACGTGAGGTTTTTCCCTTATAAAAATAAGATGTTGGACTCCATGATAGATCACATAGTTTATGTCGGTTAAGAGAACCTCCCTACTAGTAAAGAACAATTGGAAGGCTTTTAAAAGAATTTCCCTAACAATAAAGATCTTCAGAATAGTTTTAAAAGTAATTTTCTACAGTTTAACAAAAAAGCGGTAGATAACAGTTCAGATTTTAGAATTTATGTGATGGCTCGCTAAATTTACGCAGTATGTATTATTATTCATGATTTATAGTTTTCAGCATTTGGTTATTCTAGCCATGTGAGTCATCACATACAACATACATATTCTATGAATTTTTATAACATTAAGATATTGATTTACTGTGTATTCACCTCTATATATTCAGTATATCCTCAAAGTACTGATGCACATATATGTCTATGTGCTACATTGTCTAATAATATAGGTTCAGGCGCTCAATCTCAGTAGCGTGAGTGATTTTAGGCATCTCTATCTACATCCCTATAGTTGGTGAGCCCTCATGGTTCGAGGGCCCATTTATACAGATTTATATCTTTATTAGTATTTGATTTGTTGCTTCCAACTTAGTCCAAGTCAGTTAAGGGTATGTCCTAATGGCTCTCTAGTTTCTTAGTAGTAGAAGCTTGTAAGACTACTAGCTATTATTTTCATAATTTCCATATTTGTTATCCAAACAGTATATTCAGTTGATCTCAGATAGTTTTTATATAGTTTAGTATTAATGCTTGACTTTTTTACCTTAATGGGAGTTATAAAATTAGTAGCAGGCTTACAAGGTTAGCTTGAGGCTACTCTCGGGATCAAGTTTTGAGGCGTTACAAACTTGGTATCAAAGCCTAAGGTTTATAGAGTCCTAGGGAGTCAGACAAGCCATATTACGTAGAGTCTTGATCATGGGTTTGAAGGAAATCATATTTATGAGCAAGAGGCTACATGATATTTTAGGAAATCATCTCTTTTCTTTCATAATCCATCGTGCTTACAACTATATCTATCTTGTTTTAATTCATGCTCTTTCATGACAAAATATGCCTCCTTGCAGAGCTAATTCCAACAAAAATGATAACTAGACACCCTATCCTGTTGATCCTTTGAATGAGAATGTGCCTCAGGCCGAATTTTGGACTTCCTTTCAGGCATTGGCCAAGGCTATGACTTCTAATGTTCAGGCCAACCATTAAGCAGCAATTCCACATCAGTAAGAAGGTGATTTAGCTGCAGACAAACTTTATGACTTCGTGAGGATGAATGCATCTGAATTCTTTAGGTCAAAGGTAGGTAAGGACCCACACTTGTATCTTGATGAGGTGAAGAAGATCTCCCAAGTTATGCATATTACTGAAGAGGAAAGTATGGATTGGCTTCTTATAGGTTGAAGGATATTGGTTATGATTCGGTTGTTATGTGGAAGAAAGGTAGGGGTGAGAATGCAGCTTCCATGAGTTGGCAGGTGTGTCAGGATGCTTTTCTAGATAGGTTCTTTCCGCATGAGTTGCAGGAAGCCAAGATTGAGGAGTTTATGAAATTAAGGCAGGGCTCAATAACAGTGAAAAAGTACTACCTTAAGTTCAACCAGTTATCTAAGTATGCTCTTTAGTTGATAGCTAACACTAGATCTAGTATGAGTATGTTTGTTACTGGAGTATCTGGATTAGTAGTCAAGGAGTGTAGGACTGCCATGCTTATTGGAGATATGGATTTTTCTAGATGGATAACTCATTCCCAACAGATTGAGGTAGAAAAGTTGAAGGAAAGAGATAGAGGAAATAAGAAGGCTAGAACTGGGAAATTTGAGTATAGTCAATAAAGATTTGTCGGAGGAAATCGTTCATAGTTTTAGAGTCATTCACCTTTGCTGGCGCCATCTTCATCTAGTGCCCCTACACCCAGAACCAAGAAGAAACAGTGAGGTAAGAATTCTATGTCCAGATCTCAGTATAGTCTGGGTGAAAGGCCTAGATATTCTTGATGTTCTAGATGTGGTAGGAATCATCCTGGTGAGTACTTGTTGGGTCAAAAAGGGTGCTTTGGATATGGTCAGTTGGGCCATGGTATCAAGGAGTGCCCATATACTAAGCAAAGAAGCAGGGATGTTCGTCCCCAGACTCAGGCTACTAGTGCACCAGCTCCCATAGCTCTTCCAATCCCTTCTCAGGGAGCATCATTCAGTACCGGTGGTGGTCAACGCTAGAATCGATTATATGCTTTACCATTCCATCAGGAGTAGGAGATCTCCCAAGATGTTGTTACTGGTATACTTCATGTCTTTCATCTTGACGTTCATGTGTTATTGGACCCTGGGTTGAGTTTCTCTTATGTGACCCTACTAGTTGTTGTTAGTTTTGAAATAGATCCTAAAAAGATCCCTGAGCCCTTCTTGGTTTCTACTCTACTAGGAGAGTCATTTGTTGCCAAACGAATCTATAGAAATTATCCCAAAACTGTCCTTCATAAGATCCTGTTAGCAGATTTGATAAAACTAGACATGGTTGACTTTGACCTAATTATTGGTATGGATTGGCTCCATTCTTGTTATGCATCCATAGATTGTCGCACCTGAGTGGTGAAGTTTTAGTTTCCTAATGAGCCAGTCTTTCAGTGGGAAGTCAATTCAGTGTTTCCCAAGGGTAATTTCATATCTTATCTTAAGGCTAGAAGGTTAACATCTAAAGGGTGTATCTATCATATAGCTCAAGTCAAAGATACTAAGTTTGAGACTCCCACAGTTCAATCAGTCCACATAGTCAATGAATTTCCTGAAGTGTTTCCCGAAGATTTGCCAGGGGTACCTCCTAATAGGGAATCAAATTCAGAATTGATCTTCTTCCTGATACTCAACCCATCTATATTCCTCCATATTAAAGTGTTGAAAGAGAAATCAAAGGCCTCTTAGGTAAGATTTTCATAAGGCCTAGTATTTGTCTATGGAGCACTTCCATCCTATTTGTGCATAAGAAAGATGGTTCTTTGTAAATATGCATTGACTATCATCAGCAAACAAATTCCCAGTTAAAAATAGATATCCTTTTCCTAGAATCGATAACTTGTTTGATCAACTCCAAGGTGCAAGTTATTTCTCCAAGATAGACCTTAGATCTGGCTATCATCAGCTTCGAGTAAGGGAATATGATATCCCAAAGACATCTTTCAGAACCCGTTATGGTCATTTTGAATTCCTAGTCATGTCTTTTAAGATGAAAAATACCCCAGTAGCCTTCATGGACTTGATGGATCGTGTGTTCAAATAGTACCTAGACCTGTTTGTCATAGTCTTTATTGATGATATCCTTGTCTATTCCCTAAGTGAGGATGATTATGCAGACCATCTTAGAATTGTGTTGTAAACTCTTAGAGATCACCATTTATTCGTCAAATTCAATAAGTGTGAATTTTGGCTAAGGTCAGTAGCTTTCCTCGGTCATATTATTTCTAGTGATGGCATTAGAGTTGATCTCCAAAAGACTGAAGCCATGAGAAACTAGCCTAGACCCATTTCTCTATCAAACATTAAAAGTTTCTTGGGTTTAGGTGGCTATTGCAGATGGTTTGTTGAGGGGTTTTCATCCATTCCGTCTCTTATCACCCGATTAACTCGGAAAAAAGTTAAGCTTCAGTGGTTAGATTCTTGTGAGAAGAGTTTTCAGGATTTGAGGACTTGACTCATTTCAGCCCTAGTCTTAGCATTACCTGATGGTACAGATGGATTCGTCGTACATTGTGATGATTCTAGAGTTGGCTTGGGTTATTTTTTGATGCAAATAGGTAGGGTCATAGCCTATGCCTCTAGACAACTTAAGCCTCACGAAAAGAACTATCCTACTCATAATCTTAAGTTAGTTGTTGTTGTATTTGCTTTTAAAATATGGAGGCACTATTTTAATGGGGTGCATGTTGATGTGTTTATGTACCACAAAAGTTTGCAGTATATATTTATGTAGAGAGAGTTAAATTTCATTAAAGAAGGTGGCTAGAATTGTTAAAAGATTATGAGATGAGTATTTTGTATCATTCGGACAAGGCCAATGTTGTGGCAGACGCCCTTAGTAGACTGTTTATGGTTAGTGTTGCTTATATGGAGAGTGATAAAAAGGAGTTAGTTTGGGAAGTTCATCGATTAGCTAGATTGGGTGTTCGTTTAGTTTATTCAGCTGAGGGTGGAGTGTGGGTGCAGAATAGTGTAGAATCTTCCTTATTTTATGAGGTAAAGGAGAAACAAGATCAAGATCCCACCCTAGTTAAGTTAAAAGAGTCAGTTAGAGATCAGGAGGTGGAGGTTTTCTCCCAAAGAGGAGATGGTGTGTTGAGATACCAAAGCAGATTATGTGTGTCGTGTACTGATAATTTGAGATAGTGAATTATGGCCGAAGCACATCGTGCACGTTACTCCATTCATCCTGGTGCTACTAAGATGTACCAAGATTTGTGGGAGATCTATTGGTGAAGTGGTATGAAGATATTGCAGAGTTCATAGCTAAATGTTCAGTTTGCCAATAGGCTAAGGTAGAGCACCAAAGGCCTGGTAGTACTTTGTAAGAGTTTAGTATTCCTACTTGGAAGTGGGAAGAGGTGAACATGGATTTCATAATAGGGTTACTTTGTTCGCGACGTTAGCAAGATTCAATTTGGGTTATAGTAGACAGGTTGACTAAATCGGCCCATTTCCTGCCAGTTCATACGTCCTACTCAGCTGAAGATTATGCTAAGTTGTATTTAAGAGAGTTGATTAGATTGTATGGAGTTCTGTCATCTATTATTTTAGATAGGGGTACTTAGTTTACCTCTCACTTTTAGAAGGCCTTTCAGAAGGGTCTTGGTACCCAAGTCCATCTTAGTTTAACTTTTCATCCTCAGACAGATGGTCAGTAGAGAGGACCATTCAGACCCTAAAAGATATGTTAAAGGCATGTGTACATGATTTTAAGGGTAGTTGGGATGAGTATTTTCCGTTGATTGAGTTTGCCTACAACAACAATTACCATACTAACATTCAGATGGCCCCGTTTGAGGCAGTTTATGATAAAAGATGTAGATCACCTGTTGGTTGGTTCGAAGTAGGTGAGACCACATTGATAGGGCCAGGTGTGGTGTTAGAAGCAATAGAGAACATCTAGTTGATTCGAGAGAGGTTGAAAACAGCTCAGAGTCTTCAGAAATCATAAGCACATGTGAGGAGAAGAGATCTGGAGTTTGAAGTTAGCGATTTAGTTTATTTGAAAGTTTCACCCATGTAAAAGGTGAAGAGATTTGGCAAAAAGGGGAAGCTTAGTCCCTGCTATGTTGACCCTTTCATAATATTAATTCGTGTAGGGAAGGTGGCATATGAGCTTGAGTTGCCTGTATATTTGTCCTCCGTTCTCCCCGTGTTCCATGTGTCCTCGTTAAAGAAGTGTATTAGTGATCCAGCGATTATAGTACCCTTAGAAAGCACAGATATTCGTGATAGCCTCTCCTATAAAGAGATTCCAGTTGAGATCCTTGATCGTCAGATTCGTAGACTAAGGAACAAAGAAGTTCCCTTGGTCAAAGTTATTTGGCGGAATCAATCCGTTAAGGGAGCCTCCTGGGAAGCAGAAGCAGAAATGCGAACCAAGTACCCTCATCTTTTCGCTGCAGATTCAGATTCATTTCAAGGTAACAAGTTTCCTTAAATCATCTCTTCTCATTCCAAGTTTCTGCTTTATATAGCCATTTATTTGATAGTTATTGCATTTGCAAATCAGTTTAGTCATGATTTTAGTTGTGCATGCCATTTATAGCCTCAATTTTTTTCAGTATCTCAGCTTCGTTAGTCTCATTCGAGGAAGAATGTTCCCAAGGGGTAGATATTGTAATATCCCAAATATTTCTAGCTCAGTCCAGCCTGTAGTACGTACTTGTAACACTTAGAATCTGAAAAATAAAGTTACGAGTTGAGGGACTTAGTCATTTTGAATCCCTTTAAACTTTGAAGATTTTTAAGTTGACCCTCTGGGCTCTGAGAAAATGATTTTTGAGTTAAATTATATTCAGGGGTGAAAATAGCATGACTCGGGTAAGTTTCAGAATTTTCGAACGAGGATTGGATCGCATTCAACCTGGCAAAACAGTAGCTCACCGCGATTAGCCCTCGTCGCAATGAGTATCGTAGTGAGGAGGCCACCGCATTTTGGTGTAGGACAAATTGGCATTTGTCAATTTTTAGAGGGTCACCACATTGCACCGCATCACGGTGAATCCCAAAATAGAAATTGCCATAATCCAGTGAGTCACCATGATTCCACCGCATCGCGGTGGGTATCGCGATAACCCACTCACGTGTTGCAGTGGAAACTTAATCGGCGTTAGAGTTGTGGGATTTTAAATCCCAAGGGCAATTTTTTCTTTCATCAAGCCCCCAAATCATGTAAACAGAAGATTAATCAAAATATTGAGCAAAATATGCTCATTGCTCATCAAATCCCTCTCAATTAAAACCCTAGGCTTCAACATTCAACTTCAAAAATCCCTAAATTTCCATCATTCTTTTCCCAAAATAGTTCAAAATTCAAGGTTCCAAATTAAGAATTCCAAGAATCAACCATCAAAAGCATAAATAGGATCTCAAAACCAAGCATCTTCATCTAGTTCATCAATTAAGGTATGTTGGGTTTTGAATAAGGATGAATCTTTCATCCTTGTGCCCAAAACTAGTTTTTAATTACAAATTTACATGATTTTCCATGAATACTAATTTACGGTTCATACCCATTTATTGCTATTTGAAGTTTATGATGTTTTAAGTGTTTTGATGTTAAATTTCATGTCTACTTTTGTAAATTCATGTGTGTGACTATATTTTCCAGATTTTGAGTTGAATTATGAATATTTACATTATCAATCGTGAACATTATGATGTTTTGACATAAATTTGAAGCATGGGTTATCAATCCCTAGTTGAATATTTCTATTTCAAGAATGATTATGCTTTTAAGCATCCCATGATATGTTTATAGACATTTGAATAAAGATTTGATCTTTAGCCAAGATATGGAATCCACTTTACAGATTAAATTTAATTTTGAATGAATATATGCACAGTTAGCTTTCAGTATGAAATATTATGACTTTTAACAGTGGATTTCCTACAGAATGAACATACAGATTAAAGGGAGTAGTATTTAGCGCCGAGCGGAAAGTGTGGGTTTAGAGCATCCTACTTTCCTAGAACTATGAATCAACATAGGTACAGATTTAGTATTTCTATTTCTATAAGGATGAAAGTTACAGATGTGATCACTTAGCTCAGGTTATACTCCCTGGCAAGAGTATGACACCTCTCCCAACGTGAGGTTTTCCCCTTAGGGGAATAAGACGTTGGACTCCATGATATCTCACATGGTTTATGTCGGTTAAGAGAACCTCCCTACTAGTAAAGAACAATAGAAAGGCTTTTAAAAGAATTTCCCTAACAGTAAAGATCTTCAGAATAGTTTTAAAAGTATTTTTTTCTACAGTTTAACAGAAAAGAATGATAGATAACAGTTCATCTTTTAGACTTTAAATGTGATGGCTCGCCTGATTTACACAGTATGTATTATTATTCATGATTTATAGTTTTTAGTTTTTAGTTATTCCAGCTATGTGAGTCATCACATACAGAATGCATATTCTATGAATTTTTATAACATTAAGATAATGATTTACTGTGCATTCACCCCCCATATACTTAGTATATCCTCAAAGTAATGATCCACATATATGTCTTTGTGCTACATTGTCTCATAATGTAGGTTTAGGTGCTCAGTCTCAGCAGTGTGAGTGATTTCAGGTATCTCTATCTATATCCCTACAGTTGGTGAGTCCTCATGATTTGAGGGCCCATTTATATAGATTTCTAGATTTTTTAGTATTTGATTTATTGCTTCCATCTTAGTCTGAGTTAGGTGGTGGTATGTCCCAATGGCTCTCTAGTTTCTTAGTAGTAGAGGCTTATCGGACTACTGGCTATTATTTTCATAATTTCCGCATTTATTATCCAGACAGTATTTTTAGTTGATCTCAGACAGTTTTGATATAATTTAGTATTGATGCTTGATTTGTTTACCTTAATGGGAGTGATAGACTTAGTAGCAGGCTTACAGGGTTAGCTTGAGGATACTCGTAGTCTTGATCATCGTGTGGTATCTCGAAACTAGGTTTTAGGGCATTATAGCAGTGAATGTTGATATAAAATCATGTTAAGAGTGTAGGAACTAATCATTAAAATGGATTTATTATCGTATTGTGCCTGTGTGGAGGCCTATAAATGATGTTACTTGAAGATTTTGATTTATTATTTGCTATGTGTGATCATGTGAGGTTTTATATGATATTATTGGCCTTGTGTACAGCAAATTAGTTGTTTCTTGATTGATGATGGTATCAATGGTATATTTTTATATGTTTCATTCTGTTGTTATATGATTTATGTTAAAATTCATGAAAGGTTGAAAAAATGAGTGTATTGTTGGCTCACTTTATTGGTATATTGGTTGGACATGGGAAATACTCATTCTAGTTAGTTGTGAGCATTACATCCCCATATCAGATACATTCATGAAACATTGGTACTACTATGGAAATACTGGAAAGAATGGCTTTTTCTAATAGAAAATGTGACATCTTTAAAACCCTTTATCGAAGGATGTACTGGAGAGAAAATATGGTTATAGATTGGATATGGATTGTATATGAGTTGACAAACCCCCCATGGGTCCTACGTCGGGAATTTTTAGCTCCGTAGGTGTATACGGAGGTTTGCTACAACCTCGTTCATCATATCATCATTATCATCATTACCATCATCATCATTTTCATTGCATTTGTATTACATTATGCCTTTATTTGTGTTGCATTAGCTCTCTTCATGTATACTTGTCTATGTGTAATCCCTTCCGCGGTACTTGTATGTGTGATATTGGTTTTACTTGTATTCCTTCCTCATATTTTCTAAGATGTATGTGAATATTATAGAACTATTAGTGGAAAAACATTTTTTGATTGCAGGTGATGTCCCCTTAGTATGTATTTTGTATGCTTTATTTTCTACTTTGCTCAGTCAGCCAATGATACCTTGTAACAACCCAGATTTTTGCCTTTAAATTTTTGAGTTTTAAGCTTACTGCCCAGGCTACGACTTGCACCTCACGAGTCATAAGGTATGGTCACGAGTCGTAGGGAAGGACTCATGACCAAACTAGTGGGTAGAGAATGTTTTTATCCTTAGTACGACTAGGACCCTACAAATAGTAAGGTCTGGTCACGAGTCATAGGGTGTGACTCGTGACCAAACCAATGAAGGTTGCCCTGACTATGAGTGTAGGAAATGACTCGTATCCAATAGTCACAAGTCATGACATGACATGTTATGACTGGTAACCAATTTCCTAAACTTTTAATTGAGGGTACTTGACCCGACCTACCCAGGGCCTTGTCGTAATGGGACTCCGAAGTCCGACAAGAGACCACCCCTGCTATCCAACCCAACCTCCAGCCACCTTTCCTAAGTGAGATGAATTTCGAACATATAACAAGATAGTGTAACATCTCATATGAAGACTCTGGTATAGGATCATAATCGTGACCGCCCCAATCGAGTTTAACCATCCCATACCAACCATCCAACCATACCAAACAAAACCAAAACCATAAATCCGACCACAACCAAACCATGAACACACGAGTTCCATAATAATTATATATAATCCCAAGATGAAAGAAGATAGAATGACCAACAATATCATCACCCGGTATAGCCCCAATAACAATACCAATGCTAAGGATGACACCAATACCAATCCCGCCCCTTCCAACCCATAGTAGTCCCACAAAATCCTCTAACCAAAAGAATACAAATATCCGATTAGGACATGCCCCTAACCATAGCCAAAACCATTATCCATAAATAATCCAGAGTATGAAATAACATCCATGAAATGGAGCCTTCCGAATAGATAGATGCTCACCACTTCAATCCAAACCTAACCCCCGAGTGTCCGAATGCTAAGTAGAAAGAGTATAATGGTTGGTTCCTGCATCGTATGGCGATACAGCAACCTGAAGATGGGTTAACGGGTGAATGATAGCATGAATTCAGGATAAGGATAAAATAATACCAATTGTAAAAACCAAGTAAAATCATCCATATGCATACAAACTATACATATATATAACCATGCTGGGAAAGGGAACCGGGCTTAGCATGCCATTAAAACATTTACCTGGCTTGTGTAGCTTTGTTGTCCTAAAACTCCCCTTGCAGAAAGGGCCCCAGTGCGTGAAGCCGCACGACCTAAGAAAATAACCTTGAACAACTAGTACATCCCCTAAAATATAAAGTATGACACCATGCACACGGTCACTATGACCAAACCTTACATCGGCAAATATGAGTTTCTAGTTTTGATCCCTCCCGGGACCTCTTTGCTACCTACACCCCTTTAAGCTCAATTAAAACAATTATCAACCAACCAAACTATTTTTCATTTATTATTAACCAAGACCATTAGTAGTAGTATCGTCATACCGACATAACTTGCAAATATTGTCATTATCTAAACCTTTTTGAGATCAAGGGATTCCCATGTACCCATAGATCATATTATCCAATTAACTTAGGGGATTCCCATGTACCCCACAAGTATGTTTATTAGTACAAACCATTCCAAAACCATTTAAACTATTCATATAATTTAGAGTTCCATTACAAATTTAAACAATGCATAAGTTCATTGAAAAATCAATATTATAGTAAAAGCATTGTTATAGGCATTTTATCAAACACATTGGGGGCAAAGTATTTCCAAAACCAAAGTCCATTACCAAAAAACCATTTCCATGCAACCAATTATTCAAAACCACCATTAATCCATATAAAAGAATAATTAAAATATGGGAAAACCGTAACCAAGCATTTATAACCAAAACCCCCAAATTATATTTGAAAACCTAAAATCATACAACATTCAAATCATGAAAACATTGTATAAAACCATGCCTTTAGTTGGAACTAATAATGAGGAAAGAGAACATGCCTTAAACCAATATAATGATGGAGAGAAATCACCAAGACAAGCCCCAATTTACTCATTAAGATGAAACCCTAGCTTTCTTTATCCAAGAACTCTAGAGAGGATCTAAGAGTGCTTTCTAAGTGTTTAAGAATGCAATAGTAGGGAAAATAACCTACCAAGTGCAATATAAGTCATGGGGCCTTATTATGATAAGTGGGGAAATGTCTAGATTGCCCTCACTTAAATTGTATTTAATTCCCGACATAAGGTATGACTGACCCTAACGAGTGGTACCCATCCTGTACGAGTGGTACCCACCTCTCATACCCTAGGTTTTTCCTCTTGGACCCAAAATTGTCCAAGGTACAACACACCCAAACCCAAGTTGTATCCAAGTGTACAACTAGTACCCATAAACTGTACCCCTAGCAGAATAAAATCCAGGAGGTTTGAACATTGACCACCGTAAGAGTCCTAGTATAACTCGTACCTTGGCTTACGGATCATGGTGAGCCACTCATACTAAGATCCAACATAAGCTATTAAGTCTAAATTTAAATGAAGAAACCAAATAACCTATATCCATCGATATGACTTGTACCACCCAAATCATACCCATTCTAGTAACTATAGACATCCCACCAACCAACACTGGTCAGCATACGACTGGACCATACCACCCGTACCCAAGCGTATGACTCATTCCCTAAGTTCTATCTTGCCCAGAAATAAAAAATTATGGAAATTTTCTAAGGTTCAGAAACTGGGGTGTTTCAGTCTTCCCCAATAGGAATATTTGTCCCCGAATGACGGATAAGGTAGGGGTAACCACACGCACGAGTCTTTACATTATCAAATATATTTCCAATCTTTAACAAAGCTTGAAAACAAAGATACAAAGATATTAATCTTTACTTTAACAAACTCAGAAAATAAAGATGTGTTGAAGAACACATATCTTCTACACGAATCCCAGGAGCAGAAAACAGATGTGGATACTTGGACTTTATGCCCTCATCTGCTTCCCATGTAGATTCTTCCACCTTATGATTCCATCATGGAACCTCAACCGAAGCAATATCCTTGGTCCTAAACTGATGAACTTCCCTATCAAAGATCTCAACTGGGACCTCTTTATAAGATAGAGAGTTTGAGATACCCAACGCCTCCAAAGAAACAATCGAAGAAGGATCACTAATGCACTTTCTTAACATGGAAACATGAAATAGCGGATGAATGGAGCTTAAACTAGAGGGCAACTCCAATTCATAAGCCATAATATCAACCTTTTGCAGAACCACATAAGGACCAACAAAATGAGGACTGATTTTCCTCTTTTTACTAAACCGCATTACTCCTTTCATAGGAGATACCTTTAGGAACACCTTATCCCCAACCTCAAACTCTAAGTCTCTACGCCTTACAAACGTATAGGACTTTTAGCGACTTTGGGCAGCCTTAAGCCTATCCAGAATCACCTTTACCTTTTCCATGGCCTAATAGACCAAATCTGGATCAAACATATCCACCTCACCATGCTCAAACCACCCAATAGGAGATCTACATCTCCTACTATACAATGCCTCAAAAGGGACCATCCTAATACTAGAATGATGGCTATTGTTGGAAGAAAACTCTACCACAAGTAGATGCTCAACCAACTGCCACCATAATCAAACACACATGCCGAAGCATATTCTTCAAGCTTTGAATTGTCCTCTCCACTTGCCCATCCAACGGCAGATGGAAAGTAGTACTAAAACTAACCTTGGTACCCAACCCTTTCTAAAAAGACCGTAAGAAATAAGATGAAAATTGCGTACCATGATCAAATATAATCGAAACAGGTACCCCATACAGCTTCACAATCTCCTAAACATACAACTTCACATAATCCTCCTCCAAAAAGGTAGTTCACACTGGCAAGAAGTAAGCAGACTTCGTCATTTTTTCCACAATGACCCAAATCAAATCAAATTGGTTCGGCGACCCAGGAAGATCGGTAATGAAATTCATATTGATTATCTCCCATTTCCATTCGGGAAAATAAATTTCTTGATACAACCCACCAGGCCTTATGTGCTTAATTTTAACTTGTTGACATGCAATGTACTTGGATACAAAATCAGCCACATCCCTTTTCATACCATTCCACCAATATATCTCCTTGAGATCATGAAACATCTTTGTCGAGCTGGGATGAACAATATAGCGTGATTCATGTGCCTCATCCAAGAACCTTTGCCACAAATTATCGACATCAAGAACACAAAACTTCCTTTGGTACACAAAAGTACCATCACCACTAATCTCAAAGACCATTACCTTTTGCATACCCACATTGCTCTTGATTTTAATCAAGACAGGATCTAGCACTTGCTTCTCCTTAACCTCTACACCAATAGACGATTGAACCACTTCTTGTACCATCACACCACTATTCTTGGAGTCCAAAAGACGAACTACAAGATTATCCAAGCACTGAATATCCTTCACTAATTCCCATATTCCTTTCTCCATATGAGCCAAACTCCCCATGGACAACCCACTAAGAGCATCAGCACTCACATTAGCTTTACCTGGGTGATAGTGAAGACTTATATCATAGTCCTTAAGAAGCTTCAACTATCTTCTCTGCCTGAAATTCAGCTCCTTCTGAGTGAACACATACTGTAAACTCTTATGATCAGAAAAGATGTCTACGTGCACTCCATACAAGTAATGCTGCTAGATTTTCAGAGTAAATACCACTAGCAATAGCTCCAAATCATAAGTAGAATAATTCCTATCATACACCATCAATTGCCTAGAAGCATAGGCAAATACCTTCCCATACTGCATCAAGACACAACCAATACCCACCCTAGATGAATCACAATAAACCACAAACCCCTTACTACCCTCAGGCAGTGTTAAAACTGAAGCCGAAGTTAGCTTATCTTTCAATTTCTCGAAACTCCCCTTACAAGCATCTGACCAACAAAACCTCACCTTTTTCTAAGTCAACTTAGTCAAATGAGCTGCTATCATCGAAAAGCTTTCTACCAACCACTGATAATACCCAGCCAAACCCAAGAAGCTTCAAATATTGATTGGAGTCATGAATTAAATCCACCTTTTAAACATAGCCACCTTTTATAGATCTACCATGATCCCCTTGCTAGAAATAATATGACAAAGAAAAGTCACATCGTTCAACCAAAACTGATACTTGGAGAACTTTGCATACAACTATTGTTTTTTCAAGGTCTACAATACCATACAAAGGTGATTAATATGATCCACCTCACTCTTGGAATAAAATAGAATGTCATCAATAAATACAATGATAAAAAGATCTAAGAACTTTCTGAAAACCCTGTTCATCAAGCCCATAAATGTCGCCGAAGCATTAGTCAAACCAATTAACATCACCAAGAATTCAAAGTGCTCATACCATGTATGAAAAGACATTTTAGGGATATCCTCCTCCCTAATCTTAAGCTGATGATACCTAGATTGATGATCTATCTTAGAGAAGAACTTTGCACCTTACAATTGATCAAAAAAGTCATCTATCCTTGGAAGAGAATACTTGTTCTTGATTATTACCTTATTCAACTACATAGTCAATGCACATCCGAAGGGAACAATCCTTCTTGCACACAAACAACACTGGTGCACCTTATGGGGATATACTAGGATGAATAAACCTCTTATCCAAAAGATTCTTAAGTTTCTTCTTGAGTTTTCTTTACTCAGTTGGAGCCATTCTATAAGGAGAAATAGATATTGGATGAGTTTTCGGAACCAAATCAATACCAAACTCTATTTCCTTATCCAGAGGAACACTAGAAAGATCATCCAAAAAGACCTCAGGAAACTCATTTACCACCGAAACTAAATATAGAGAAGGACATTCCGAGCTAGAATCTTTAACCCGGACCTAGTGATTAAGACAACCTTTGGAGATTAACCTCAGATCTCTAAGATAAGAAATAAACCACCCCTAGGAGCTAGGGAACACCCTCCCATTCTATAACCGGTTCACTAGGAAACCTAAAGACAACCTTACGAGTCCGACAATCCAAGGACACGTAACAAGAGTGTACTAATCCATCCCCAGAATAGCATCAAAATCTACCATATCCAGCTTAAACAAATCTACCAAGGTGTGCTTGCTACCAATAGATACAATACAGCCCCTATAGACTCTTTCAACAATAACTGAATCACATACTAGGGTAGAATTAGAAAAAAGATCCGTGACAACCTTAGGATCAAAAGCAATACATACAGCCATGAATATGGTAATATAAGAAAGAGTAGACTCCAGATTAAGCAGACAATACACGTCATGAGAAAAGAGTTGTAATGTACCAGTAATGATATCAGGTGATGCCTCAGATTTCTATCGAGATGGAAGAGCATATAAACTTTTTTGACCTATGCTGGTACCAAAAGGACCACTAGGCATAGGAGCAGAAGATGAAGCAACTAGAGATTTGATCTCTCCCAAAGCTCACTTACCAACTAAATAATTCTTGGGTATATGGCTTGGCTAGCCATATTTAAAACACTTGTCCTTGCCTTTATCACACTAGCCTAGATGAAGATGACCAAAAAATCTGCAAGGAGGGCATGAAGAAGTTGACTGACCAATACACGCCTGAGATTGGTCACCCTATGCCCAAAAATTATCACCACCTTCCAGACACTTATCACCCAACTGCCTTGGGTAAGAAGTGCTAGCAGTAGAGAAGGAACCAGAACTTCCTCACTTCTTCTTCGACGATTTACCTTTATCCCAACCACCCTACTACTAAGAACCACTCTACTTAGAGAACTTACTTCTCTTACCCATTCTTTCCCCAAACTCTGCTTGTTTTCTCTTTTTATTCTCCACCTGTTGTATGTGGATAACCAACCTCAAAATATCCATATCCTTGATTAGTAAAGTAGTTTTGTTTTCAAGGATCAGATACCGAGATAACCCTGAAGTGAACTTTCTCATCCTCGCCCTTATGTACGCCACCAAATCAGGAGCATACCTTGACAGCTGATGAAACTTCAAGGCATATTCCTTGACAGATATTTTACCTTGCTTGAGATTCTCAAACTCCTCCATCTTTGCTTCCCACATCTCTTATGGAAAGAAGCTATCTAGAAAAGTATTAGAAAAATTATTCCATAAGGACAACTACTCCATATGACCTCTATCCCTATCCCACTCCTTATACCATTGGTACTCAACATCCTTGAGCTGATAAGCTATAAATTTTACACCTTCCATATTAGTAGCCTATATCAACCTAAATATCTTCTTCTTTTCGTCCCAAAAACTTAAGGATCCTTTTACACCTTCACACTAGCAAAAGTAGGAGGATTCAACTTCATAAATTGGCCAACCCTTGAGGCCTCAATAGATAACCCACCAGACGCATCTTGCTCAGCCTGAGCAGCGACCAACTAAGCAATAACATGAATAGATTAGCAAATTTTTTCTTTAGTCGCCTCACCCTGGGAGAACTAGTAGAAACTAAGGATCTCCAGAACAATCAAGGAAAGGACCTTGAGAACGAGTGCAAACTCCAAGTTTAGGATGTACCCTATCAATATTATCCCTAGATAGGACAAAAAAATTTCCTTATTTTTTAAATCATCGAGGCATGATTTGAAAAGTGAAAAACCAAGGATTAGAGAAGAATTCTAGGACTCAGATTCCAAGTCTGAAAATAGAATACCAAGAAAGTAACATATTCCTAAATGCCTTGTAGACTCTCTCTTAGGAGTGTGGCGCACTACACCTCAAAAAGAGACTCTACCATACATGGATTTATGGACTCCCAATTGACCATAAACATAAATCTTTGGTAACAACTTGACAAAACCTAACCCAGAGCCTTATCATAATAGGTATCCCAAGTCTAACCAGGACCGGAGACCACCCCCGCTACCCAACCCAACCTCCAACCACCTGTCTTAAGTTACTGAATTTCAAGCATATAAGAAGATAGTGTAACAATTTATATAAATACTCTTAGATAGGATCACAACCATGACCACCCCAATCGAGTCCAACTGTCTAACCTTACCAAACCAGACCAAAACCATATATCTGACCATAACCAAACCATGACCAGACAAGTTCCATAATAATTATATATAATCCCAAAATGAAAAAATAGAACAACCAATAATATCGTCAACCAGTATCAGCCCCAATACCAATACTAATGCTAAGGCTGACACCAATACTGATCCTACTCATTCCAACCTATAGTAGTCCCACAAAAGCCTCTAACCAAAAGAATACAAATACCTGGTTCGGACATACTCCCAATCATAACCAAAACTAATATCCATAAATAATTTAGAGTATAAAATAACATCATGAAATAGAGCCTTTCGAATAGATGAAAGCTCACCACTTCAATCCAAAGCTAACCCCTGAGTGTCCAAATGTTAAATATGAGGAGTAGAATGGTCGATTCCTACATCGCATGGGGATATAGATTCCTGGAGATGGGTTAGCGAGTGAATGATAGCATGAACTCAGGATAAGGATAAAATAATGCCAATTGTAAAAAACAAGTAAAACCATCCATATGCATACAAACCATACATATACATATAACCATGCCAAGTAAGGGAATCGAGTTTAGCATGCCATTAAAACCTTTACCTGGGTTGTGTAGATTTGCCACCCTAAAACCACCCATGGGATATATTGGTTCATCTCCCCCAGATGAAAGGGACCTACTGCATAAAACCGCAAGACCAGAGATAAGAACCTAGGATGGATAATACATCCCCTAAAATATAAAGTGTGGCATCATGCACAAGGTCACTAGGACCAAAACTCACATCAGCAAATATGAGTTTTTAGTTTCAATTCCCCCCGTACCTCCACCTTTCACAGCTTTACTACACACACACCCTTTAAGACCAATTAAAACAATTACCAACCAACCAAACCATTTTCTATTTATTATTAACCAAGGCCATTAGTAGTGGTATCGTCATACTAGATATAACTTGCAAGTATTGTCCTTAGACAAACCTTTTTGAGATCAAGGGATTCCCATGTACCCATAGATCATATTATCCAATTAACTTAGAGGATTCCTATGTACCCGACAAGTATATTTATTAAGCTAAACCATTCCAAAACCATTTAAACCATTCATATTATTTATGGTTCCATTACCAAGTTTAAAATATGCATAAGTTCCATTGAAAAACCAATATTATAGTGAAAGCATTGTTATAGAGATTTTATCAAACACATTGGGGGCATAGTATTTTCAAAACCAAAGTCCATTACCAAATAACTATTCCCATGTAACCAATTATCCAAAACCACCAATAATGCATATAAAAGCATAATTAAAACATGGGAAAACTGTAACCAAGCATTTATAACCAAAAACCCCAAATTATATTTGAAAAACCAAAATCATACAATATTTAAATTATGAAAACATTGTATAAAGTCATGCCTTTAGTTGGAACTAACAATGAGGGAAAAGAACATGCCTTAAAAAATATGATAATGGAGAGAAATCACCAAGACAAGCTCCAATTTACTCCTTAAGATAAAACCTTGGCTTTCTTTTCCCAAGAACTCTATAGAAGAGCTAAGAGTACTTTCTAAGTGTTTAAGAATGGAATAGTAGGGAAAATAACCTTCCAAGTGAAATATAATTTATGGGGCCTTATTAGGATAAGTGGGGAAATATCCAGATTGCTCTCACTTAAGCTGGATTCAATTACCGTCATAGAGTACGACTGGCCCTTACTAGTCGTACCCATTCTGTACAAGTGGTACCCACCTCTTATACCCTAGGAATTCCTCCTTGGACCCAACACTATCCAAGGTACGACACACCCAAACCCAAGTTGTATCTAAGTTTATAACTAGTACCCATAAATCGTACCCCTGGCAGAATAAAATCTAGGAAGTTTGAACATTAACCACCATATAAGTCCTGGGTATGACTCATACCCTAAATTACGGATCATGGTAAGCCATTATTACTCAGATCTAACCTAAGTTATCAATTCTAAGGTGAAATAAAGATACCAAACAACCCATATCCACTGATACGACTCGGACCACCCAAATCGTACCTGTTTTAGTAACTATATACATCCCACCAACCAATATTTGTCAACATACGAATACGTCATACCACTTGTACCCAAGCATATGAATCATTCCATAAGTCATATCTTGCACAAAAACCTAAAATCGAGGAAATTTTTGAAGGTCCAAAAACCAGGGTTTTTTAGTAAATTGGTCATTTCCCTCTTTCCCCAATCATAACCCACGATCATAAAACATATAAAGGGGATTATTTTCATCACATAGACAATGAACTAATCTTAAAATCTCTCTAATTTTCCAATCAAGAACAATAAGTATTTTCAAGGGATTGAGCATCCAAGGGTCAATTATGTGGTTTGTTCTCCAAATTCTTGATTTCTCAAGCATGTATCTCTTCCCTAAAACTTGTTTTGTCAAAAGCATGTGTTTAAAATTTTTATTCATGTGATTTAATTGTTGATTTGGAAATTAGGTTGAGGGGTTTTGGATACTCATGATTGAATTTTTTTTCCCATGGCTTTTGTGAATTATCCATATTTTGAATTGATAGTTGTTAAACCAAATAGGTGCATGGGACTGGTAAATAGGAATATGGGATTGTGTATTCCCCCAAATTGATTTGATAAACTTACGGGGGTCATAGATTTCCCTAACTTTATGGATTTTGGCAATTGAATTAGTGTTGAACTCAAACCAACCTTATGAAATTGCTTTGAAATGTGGATATATGTATATTAAAACCCAATTTGCAACCATTACATTACATAAAAGGCTAATGAAATAAAAATGGCTTTGAATGGCTTTTACGGCAATGCCTTGATTTTAAACTGAACCTTGGGGGTTGTGGATTCCCCTAAGTTAGTGAATAATTGGATCATGGAAGTCATATATTACCCCAAGTTAATAGATAATTAGACCATGGGGGTTATGGATTCGCCCAACAGTATGTGCCTTACTGGATGGTCCTTGGTTTAATGAATGGGAATGTGTAAATATTTTAATTAGGCTTAAATAGGATTATTTAGCTAAGCCGAAAAGGTGGAGGTCTCAAGGGACTAATACTAGAAACCTACATTTATCGGTGTGAGGGTTGGTCTTAATGACCGTGTGCTTGTGACATACTTTATATATTTATATCCTAATGAAGGGTCATGGATTTCTCTTCTTCCTTAATACTTATTTCATGCAACTAATACACACTGGGACTCTTTTGGCAGGGTAAGATTGGACCCATATAACCCGTGGGTATAGATGACGATTTGAGCTACACAGTCCTAGTTAATATTCTTAACTCTCATGATAAACCTTATTCCCTATCCCTTCATATTATATATATGTATATGATTGTGTGCATATGATTTTGGACTGATTGATCATTGTACTATTTTATCCCTTTTCTGAGTTACATGCTATCGCTTACCGCGCTAACCATCCCCAGATGTTGTATCCCTATGTGATTCCTTTCATAGTGTTAGGTGATTTTTGGATTGTCCGTGAGTCATATTTAAAGTGGTGAGCTTCCATTCTTTAGAAGGCCCTCATTAATAGTCTTGTCTTTACCTATGTCTTAGACTATTTGAATGGATGTTTTGCTATGGTTGGAGGCATGTACTGACTTAGGTTGATATTTGGTTTCTTAGAGGCTTTTGCAGATAAAGTATGGGTGGGTTTTGTTATGGTTTCTTAGATCCCTATTATTTTTGATTTATCTATCTTGTTAGATGTTCAAAACTTAGCTCTATCATGTTACGTCTTTGGAACTTACTTTTATCTTGTTATATATTTATAACTTATCCACTGCTAGTTGTATTGTATTTGGTTGGATAGTTTAATGGGTGTGGTTTCTAGTCCTTGGTGGACCTGAGATGCCAATCACGACTAGGCCTTGGTTCGAGTTGTGACAAGCTTTGTATTAGAGTCTAAGTTCATAGTCATTGGGTTTCTATAAAGTTGTGTCAAGTAGAGTCTCTTTTATGGGTATGTATCACTCCACACTTATAAAAGAGAGGATACAAGGAATTTAGGAATATTTCCCTTTTCTTGTAATCTATTTTTGATCCATAGAGTCTAAGGTCTTGAAAATCCCCTAATTTCTGTTTGTTTGCATTTCAAATCATGCCTCCTTGAAGATCTAAAGCTTATGGAAACTCTTCTATCCCACTAGAGGACAATGTGGATAGAACTCACCCTGTTTATAGATTTTACACCCGATCTAAGGTCCCTACTTCGACTATACTATCCCTCGTGGAGTTTTACCAGTTCCTACCAATCCTCCTCGAGCTTCTCAGGTGGATCAAGTTCATGATCCACCGCCCTAAGCAGATATTTCTAATGCTGAGTTTTGTCGGTCCATTTACCTATTGACTCAGTTGGAAACTTTTCAGTCTCATCAGTCTGACCGTGTTGGTTCTATTGCTCCATCTTTTAAGCCTACTAGAGTTGTCCATTTTAAGAGGTTGAGGAAATAGAGAAGATATTCAGGGTGATGCATGTTACTGATATGGAGGGTGTGGAGTTTTCCGCATATCAATTGAAAGATATGGCATATTAGTAGTATGAGGAGTGAAATCTATCGAGGGGTGATAATATCGAGTAGGCTATATGGGAGGAGTTTTCTAGTGCTTTCCTTGATTATTTTCTTCTCTCAGGAGTTTGAGAAGGCTAAAGTTGAGAAGTTTGTGAATTTGAAGTAGGAAATGATGGTTGTGAAAGAGTGTGCTTTGAAATTCCACTAGTTGTCTCATTATACCCCAGAGATTACGTCTAGTATAAGGTCGAGAATGAGGAAGTTTGATTTAAGTTTATCTTGGGACTTGGTACTAGAGTGTAAGGCCGTAATATTGAATAATTACATGGATATCTCTAGGCTTGTAATATATATATAGTAGGTTGAAGATGAAAGAAAACAAGTAGAAATAGGAAATAGACAGAACAAGAAGGTCTTCTATTTAGAGCAAGGTGGAGGCCAACAGAACAGAGGTAAAGATGGTAGGAAGTAGGTGCAAGAAGAGGACTTGGGGAACTTGGTTTCATATTCTACGGCTAGTGCTCCATATCCTAAGTCATCTGGTAATTTTTATTTTCAAACTAATAGTTGTTTTAAGGAACAAGGTTCCTAAACTCAAGCTAGTGGAGCTTAGATAGCCCCATCTTATCTTTTTTGTTATTTCCATAGACTGCTTCATCATGCCCAGTATGATGAGGAGAGGATAGGTGTTATATTTATGGTCAACTGGAGCATTTACGGTAACACTATCCAGCTAAGGTTGCTTTAGGAGCTAATAAGGTTTTGCTTGGTACTTCATCAGCTCTTGCACTAAAGGGTGCTATATTTGGTACCAATACTGGTCAGAATAGTCTTTATGCTCTTTCCACCCATCAGGAATCTAAGGCATCTCCTAATGTTATTGTTAGTATGTTATAACTTTTCTTTCATTATGTTCATATCTACTTGAGCCGAGGTCTACCCTTTCATATATGACCCCTTATATGGCTGTTCATTTTGATTTTGGTCCTGAGTGCATTTTCAATCCCTTCTCTGTGTCTATCCCGATGGGTGATTCTATTATGGCTAGAAAAGTCTATAGAGGATGTGTAGTGTATATCTTTCATACAGAGACATTGGTATACCTGATAGAGTTGGATATGGTGGATTTTGATATTAGATTAGGTATGGATTGGCCTCATTCATGCTATGCTTTCTTGGATTATAGGACCCGTAAGGTCAGCTTCCAATTTCCAAATGAACCAGTGATTAAGTAGGAAGGGAGTTCTCTAGTACCTAAGGAAAGATTTATTTCTTATCTTAGAGCCTGAAAGTCAATTTCCAAGGGATGTCTATTCCATCTAGTTCGGGTTAAGGGTTTTGGTTTTAAAAGTCCCTCTTTGCAATCTATCCCCATGGTTAATGAATTTTCTAAAATGTTTCCCGATTACCTTTCTGATATTTCTCCTAATAGGAAAATAGACTTTGGTATTAATCATTTATCGAATACCCATCCTATCCCTCCATATAAAATATTTTTGGCTGAGTTGAAATAACTTAAGGAGCAGTTAAAGGATTTTTTTATAAGGGTTTTATCTTTCTTAGTATCTCTCTGTGGGATGCTTCCATCCTTTTTGTGAGTAAGAAAGATGGGTCTCTTTGGATATACGTAGACTATCGACAGTTGAATAAGGTGACGGTGAAGAATAAGTATTATCTTTCTAGGATTGATGATCTCTTTGACCAATTTTAGGGTGCTAGATGCTTCTCTAACATTGATCTTCACTTGAGTTATCATTAGTTGAAGATTAGGGAGATAGATATCCCTAAGACTTCTTTCCGAACCCGATATGGTCATTATATGTTTTTTGTCATGTCTTTTGGATTGACTAATGCTCCAGCTATATTTATGGACCTTATGAATTGGGTATTTAGACAATTCTCATACTTGTTTATTATTATATTTATTGATAATAACTTCTTGGTCTATTCTAAGAGTGAGAAGGACCATACCAACCACCACCAAGTAGTGTTGCAGACTCTTAAGGATTAATGATTGTATGCCAAGTTTTTAAAGTTTGAATTTTGGTTGAATGTTGTGATCTTTCTTGGTCATGTTGTTTCTAGTGAGGGAATCATGGTGGATATACAGAAAATTAAGGAAGTTAAGAAGTGTCCTAGACCCACGACTCCAACTGATATTTAGAGCTTCTAGGGTTTAGTCGGGTATCATAGGAGGTTTGTGGAGAGTTTCTCTTTAATTACTGCTCTATTAACTAGGTTGAGTAATAAAAATTTAAAGTTTCTTTGGTCCGATACTTGTGAGGGTAGTTTTGAGAAGTTTAAAGATAAGCTGACTTTTGCTCCAATTTTGACCCTGCTCGAGGGTACCAATATTTTTGTTATTTATTATGATGTATCTCATGTGGAACTAGGTTGTGTCTTGATGCAGCATAGTAAAGTTATGGCCCATGCTTCTAGGCAGCTCAGGGTGCATAAGAAAAATTATCCGACTTATGATCTACAGTTGGTGACTATGGTATTTGCATTGAAGATTTGGCGCCATTATTTGTAGGGAGTGCGTGTTGAATTTATTCAAATTATAAGAGCTTACAGTATGTATCTACTCATCATGAATTGAATCTCAAGGTAGAAGCTGTGACTTAAATTACTCAAGGACTACGATATGAGTCTTCCTTATCTCCATGTAAAGCTAATCTGGTTACTGATGGTCTTAGCAGGTTGTCTATGGGGAGCTTATCTTATGTGGATGAGGAGAAAAGAGGATTGGTGAAGGATATTCACTGGTTTTATAACCTGGAAGTTCATCTTTTAGACTTTAAAGATGGACGGGTGATTGTTTAAGAAGTGGTTAAATCATCCCTTGGTAGTGAGATGAAGGACAAGTAGGTTCTGGATCCAATCCTTATGAATATTAAGGATGATGTGGGTTAGCAAATGGTTATGGCTTTTGAGATTAATGGTGATGGTATCTTGAGGTTCCAAGTTATAATGCCCCTAGTCTGTACCTCGGATGCTACACAGTGCTCATAATCCCGAGGGACCACAAGCTAACCCATGACTAGTGCCTACTGCAATAACTAAATAATAATATTGTAATTATGCAGAAATTAGGTGAAAACTTGCCATAAGGTTCAAACTGAAAGTAAATACTGAATACTGAAAACTGAATACTGATACATTTGTCTGAAATACTCTAGTCTGAAAAGCCTCTACTCTCTGAACAAAGAGTTAATAGGATAAGTCCCCAACTAACTCCGACTACTGAAATAAACTGAGTACTGAAATACTGAAATAGTAAGTCTGTCCTCAAACTATGAGGACCACCGCTAAGTCTAAGGCTGATAGATTGGGCTACTATGTATGATCGGGAGCTCGTGCGTTTGAACCTATGATATAAGACATCATAACATAAAAGAAAGGTGTGCGTCAGTACTTTGAATGTACTGGTATGCTAAGTGAGGTAGGCTGGGATGCATGGGTTCATATGCATGAACAATACTGACTGAATAACATGAGTATAACTGAATAAGAGAACATGCATGAATACATAAACTGTAGCTGAGATCATGATAGCACTGGATACTGAGTTTTAAATTACTGATTTACTGATATATGAGTTTACTGATACTATGTATCTAATAACTGGGTGACAATATCTGACAGTCCTGATTCTAAAGAACTGTCTAAATTCTATACTGAGTTGGGTAACTGTATCTGATAATCCTGGTTCTATAGAACTGAACTGAGTTCTATAATGAGACTAAAATTAAAACTGAGACTGTGGGAGGTAATCATCTAATTGACATGCCTCAAATCTAAGCTGATGGGGGTACAACTTATGACCCTAGTTGGAAGGGAGCTAATACCGTGCCACGAGTACTAACACTGAAAAACCAGGATGCCAACGTAACTGACGGGTGACCCCTGGGCGAATTCAAGCCTAATCTAACGGGTGACCCCTGGGAGGCAGTCAAGCCTAGTCTGATAAGTGGGTCCTTATCCTGCGCTGTCTATACAGTGCTGGAGCACAGGGACTACTACTAACAACTCTACCTCTCTGATGGGGAAGCTATCATCCCTGCACTCACTCGGTGCTAAATCATACTCCTAACTGAAAGACACTGAAATAATTTCTAAGCTGTACTAGGCTGGACCAGACTTTAGTGTTTGTGTTAATTGACTAAACTTAACTGAGTTCACTAAGTTTTGTGGACTGATGAAATTCTACTGAATTCTATTAACTAACTAAATTTATTAAGGTCTGAACTGAATACTGAACTGGACAGGACTGATACTGGGTTGACTGAATCTTTCCTGAGTTCTGTAACTGACTGAGAGTACTACTAATCACAACATGATTGAGATTATTCTGTAACTGACACTGGCTCTAGGTAAACAGCTAAATTATCGAGTATTAAATACCCCCAGGACTCAATAACATAAAAAGTAAAGCATCACATGACCTTGCATAGTATAAAACTGAACACTTGTTCATAATGCATCTATAGAGGCATTTTATGAAACACTTGAATGGCATGAACTAGTATACATGATAAAATGATATAATCTTACTATTTAATTCACATAAACAACTGATCAAACACTTGGAAGTGCACATAGTACTAATCAACACATGAGCATCATAATGTCAAGGTTTTAATATGAATTCGCATGGTACTACATACAAAATAACTGTTTTTACATAAATCTTACACTTAATCATGGAATAGAAACCCAATCAATATTATAATCATAAATACACTTGAACCCAAATCATGGAAATCATGAAATCAATTTGCTTAAAGTTTAAAAGAGTTTCTTGGACTCCAAGGGTGAAAGGGACTCTTGGATGAACACTTGACATACCGTAACATTTAAATTCTGAAAGATTGATGGTAAGTTCTTGAGCCTTGAATTGAATTTGAAATCTCCTAGGGTTTGTTCTTGAGAGCAACTTGTGAAGAATGAATAGTTTTGCTCTAAAAGGGTTTAATTTTATGTTTTGGGGTTGATAGATATGGGAAAAAGACCCAATTACCCCTGAGGATGCAGCTTTTTAATAATTGAAAATAGATATTGTGATGCGCAAACCAATGCACCGCGTCATTGGCATCGATCCGATGGCCAACGTGGTGTATCGAGTCCACATTGATTCACTAGAATTTGTACTAGGAGCTAGAGAAAAATATTCATCGACGTGATGGGTGATGCGGCGCATCGAGATCGCATTGATCCACTAGTTTGAGCTTTCAAATTTGATTTAAATAAAGTCTAAAAAATCCGAAACTCACCCGAAGTGACCTACTGACATTCCTGATCATGAATCAACCTAAAAATTGATATTTTAAGGTCATAAGGGTTATGAAATAGAGTCGCCAGTCTACAAAGGCTAAAATAACACTAAGTCTGAATACTTAGCTAAAATTTTCTAAGTCTGGAACCCCTTAACAAGCTTTAAAGGGCTAAGTTAAGCTTAGGATTTTATGGGGTCTTACATAAGGTAGGTTGTATGTTTTGAAAGTTGATGGGCTGCGAGAAAGGATTTTTACTGAGTCTCATGAGTAAAGGTATGCAATTTATCTTGGTTCGATGAAGATGTTCCATGACTTGAAGGAGATTTATTAGTGGAACAACATAAAGAGAGATATGGTTAACTTCATAGCTAAGTGTATGGTGTGTCAGTAAGTGAAGGATTAGCACTTGAGGCCAGGTAGAATGTCTCAAGAGACTGAGTTTCCCAAGTGAAAATAAGAGATGATCAATATAGACTTTATTATTGGTCTTCTGCAGTCTCGAAATCAGCATGATTTGATTTGGGTCATCTTGGATAGGATAACTAAGTCTTCTCACTTTTTGTATGTGAGGACTACATACTCTAGAGAGGATTATGCTAAGTTGTTTATTAAGAAGATTTTCAAACTTTATAGTGCTTCAGTTTCTATTATTTTGGATAGAGGTACACATTTCTCTTCTCACTTTTGGCATTTATTTCAAAAAGGCTTGGGCACACGGGTGAACCTTAGCAACATATTCCACCCTCAGACAGATGGACAAGCGGAAAGGGTCATTCAGACTTTGGAAGATATCCTAAGGGCCTGTATGATTAATTTTGGAGGCAGTTGGGTGGATCATTTACCTCTCATCGAGTTTGCTTACAGTAAAATTTATCACTTTAGTATTGGGATAGCTCCTTTTAAGGCTCTTTATGGTAGAAGGTGTAGATCTCTTATTGGGTGGTTTGAGGTTAGTAGGACTAAATTATTCGGTTTGGACTTGATTTACCAAGCCATTGAAAAGGTGAAGGTGATCATGGATAGTCTTAAGACTACTCAGAGTCACCAAAAGTCCTACACAAATGTAAGGAAAAGAGAGTTGGAGTTTGAGGTTAGAGATTAGGTGTTCTTGTAAGTATCTCCCATGAAGGGAGTGATGAGGTTTAGGAAGCAGGGGAAACTCAATCCCCGCTATATGGGTCTGTACTTAATTTTGAGGACAGTGGGCAGTGTTGCTTATAATTGGATTTGCCTTCGATTTTGGGTTTCATTCACCCAGTTTTCTATGTACGAATGTTGAAGAAGTATGTAGGAGATGCTTCTTTGTTTGTGCTTATTGAGAGTGTTGGTATTTCAGATTTCTTCTCTTATAAGAAAGTTTCTATTGAGATTTTTTATAGGCAAGTCTGTCTTTTGAGGACTAAAGATGTAGCTTCGGTGAAGGCCTTTTGTAAGAACCATAAGGTAAAAGAATCTACTTAGGAAGCTGAAGAGGACATGAAGTCCAAATATTCATTCCTATTCCCCATGTTTGATAATCTTGCTTAAGGTATACTTTTTCCTACTCTTTTTGTTTTCTGACTTTGTTAATGGCATTGTGATTGCATTATTGTCTTACAATCGTGCTAATGGATTCCTTAATTCATCATTCGGGGATAAATAATCCCAGCGAGAGAATGTAAAACCCCAGATTTTGCCTCTGAAATTTTTTAGTTTTGAGCTCACACCTAGGCTATGACTAGTACCTCATGAGTCGTAAGGTATGGTTATGAGTCGTGGGGAGGGACTTGTGAACAAACTAGTGGAGTAGATAATATTTCTATCCTGAGTACGACTAGGACATTTGTGAATCGTAAGGTATGGTCAAAAGTCATAGGGTGTGACTCATGACCAAAACCAGTGAAGGTTGCCCTGAGTCACTACCTAAACTATGAGTCTAGGCAATGACTCGTATCCAGTTGTCACGAGTCGTAACGTAACCCGTAACAACTGGCTACCAATTTTTTAATACTTTTAATTAAGAGTACTTTGGTCATTTCCCTCTTTCCCTATCATAACGCACAACCATAAAACGTCTAAAGGGGGTTATTTTTATCACCTAAACAGTCATAAACTACTCTTAAACTCTCTTTAATTCTCCAAGAAAGAACAAATAGGGTTTTCAAGGGATTGAGAATCTAAGGGTCAATTTGTGTGGTTTCTTCTCCACATTCTTGACATTCTCAAGCATGTATCTCTTCCCTAAAACTTGTTTTATTAAAATCATATGTTTAAGATTATTATCCATGTAATTTAATTGTTGATTTGGAAATTAGGTTGAAGGGTTTTGGGTACTCATGATTGAATTGTTTTTCCCATGGCTTTCAAATCATCCATATTTTGAATTATCAGCTTTTGAACCAACTGGGTGCATGACCATGGTAAATGGGAATGGGGGGTCGTGGATTCCCCTAAATTGATTTGATAAGCTTATAAAGGTCGTCGATTCCCCCCACTTTATCAATTTTGGTAATTAAATTGGTAATGACCTCAACCTAACCTTGTGAAATTAGCTTTGAAACATGGATATATGTATATTGAAACCTAATTTGAAATTATTGCATTGCATAAAAGGCTAATAAAATACAAATGGCTTTGAAAGGCCTTCATGGCCATGACTTGATTTTAAATTGAACTTTGGGGATTGTGGATTCCCCCATGTTAGTGAATAATTGGACCATGGGGGTTGTGGATTCCCCTAATTTACTGGATAATTGGACCATAGGGGTTGTGGATTCCCCCAATTAGATGCTCATTAAAAATGGCATAATGATATTAGCTTGAAAGCGTAATTGGTATGACAATACCAATGGTATGTACCTTAGTAGATGGTCCTTGGTTTAATAAACGAGAATATGTAAATGTTTTAATTAGGCTTAAAGAGGGTTGTATAGCTAAGCCGTGAAGGTGGAGCTCCCTAGGGACATATACTGGAAACCCACGTTTCCAGCATGAGGGTTGGTGTTAATGACCGTGCACTTGTGACGCACTTTATATATTTGTATCCTAGATTGGCGAAGGATCGTGGATTCCCTGGCCTTTCTGGATACCTCGGTTCATGCGGCTAACATGCACCGAGACCCTTTTAGCAGGATAATAGCTGGACCCATATAGCCCATAGGTATAGATGATGGTTTGAGCTACATAGTTCAGGTTAATGTTTTTAACTCTCATTCTAAACTCTATTCCCTATCCTGGCATATTATATATATATATATATATATGATTATGTGCATATTGTTTTGATATTATTTTGTACTGATTGATCATGGCATTATTTTATCCCTTCTCTAAGTTACATGCTAGCGCTCACCCCGCTAACTATCCCTGGACGTTATATCCTCATGCGATATAGGGTCCGAAGACACTTTTTTTTCCTTTTGCAGTGCTCGATGATTTTTTGATTATCCGTGAGTTAGCTGTGGTGATCTTCTATTCTCCAGAAGGCCCTCATTTTATGGTCTTATCTTTACTTATGTCTTAACTATTTTGATGGGTTTTTGGCAATGGTCGGTGGCATATCTCAACTTAGGTTGATGTTTTATTTCTTAGAGCCTTTTTTGAACAAAGTGTGGGTAGGTTGTGTTGTGGATTCTCAGATCCTTCTTTTTATTGATTTATCGATCTTGTTATATGTTTGTAACTTAGCATTATCTTGTTACATGTTTAAAACTCAGCTCTATCTTGTTTTATGTAAACTCATCCATTGCTAGTTGTCATATTTTGGTTGGCTAGCTTAATGGAGGTGGTGTCCGATCCTTAGCAGACTTAAGATACCTGTCATGTCTAGTTCTTATTTTGGGTTGTGACATACCTACTAAGTATAAGTGGACAGTACTCACCCCTACTATGCCCTTTCGATGTAGATCCTGGTTTGAGTGCACGTCGCGGTGGTTGATTCAGGCTACCATTGGATATATTTGAGGTAGCGGTTGGAATCTTGATTCCAGAGTTAACTACTATTTTTCTTTATTTAGACTATGTCTTTATTCGTATTTAGAGATAGAGTATTCCTATTTTAGAGATCTCATATATTTGATCTCAAGTTGTACTAATTATGTTCTTACACAGTCACATCAGGTTTTGTGATTATAGTATTGTTATTTATGTCCTTTTGCTTTACTATATTATGTGGTTCAGCTTTATTCAAGAAGTCTTACTTAGGTTATTGCTATTATTTTTTTCCTTTTGTATCAGTTTGTGTGATAGGCTTACTTATCAAGGTTCTCCACAAAAAGTGCCATCATGATCGTTGAATTTTTGGATGATGACATATGTATCTTTTATAAATATGACTGTGTAATATTATGTGTATTGTTTAGTAGATGCATATATCTCTTACAATAATATTTGTTTGATAATATGTATCTGATATATTTAATTCTATTCGTTATATTATGTATCTCTTACAATGCTAAACTTTATGTATTAGTTATGTTTGTTTAATAATAGATTGTTATTTTGTATTTTATGTTTTACACTTTTCTAATAAATTTGTCAGGAACCCCAACTGCATCAGTGCCTAGTAATGTCGAAAAAAGAAGAGAATCACCCTTTTCAAGTGTTGCCGCTCCAATTTCTGCTTTACCTTTGATAGTTTACACACACTCATCAATCACTGATAGTCAATTGCTCATTAGTGATACAACATTACTAGTTGCATTTCCTAGTCCAAAAAAGCATATAACATATGGCACAAAGTCACTTGCACAACGGACTAGACAGTCGTCGAAGATATAACAGGCTCTATATTTGATAGAATTGGCTCTAGTTAAAAAGGGAAAGAGAAAGTCATTTCTTAAAACACCCTGGGTTTGGTACCCTTAGAAAATTTTCTAGATTCTGGACATCATATGATTTGTGGGAACTTGTCATATGATGGGGTACGATTGTGTGCTCTTGGTCGTATGCTAACCAGTATTGGTTGATGGGTTAGATTGGTTTCTGTAATAGGTATAACTTGGTGGGTATGAGTCATAGGTTGGATACTGGTCGTATGGTTTGGGTTTTTCCTTCACTTAATCTGAGACATAGTAATTTAACTTGGATTTGAGTACGCGTGGCTCACCATGAGCCGTAAGTTAGGGTATGAGTCATACCATTGACTTGTTTAGTAGGTAGTGTTCAAACCTTCTTTGGTTCTGTTCTACCAGGGATACAATTTAGCGGTACTAATCGTATGGTAGGGTACGACCTGGGTTGGGTAAGTCGTATGTAGGACAGTTTGCACCCAATGGGAAGGCATACGGTACGAGTGTTGGGTACCACTAATATAGGAGGGTACGACTGGTATAGGGGATTCATACCATATGATGGAAAGCAGTTTAAGTTGGGGGTAATCTGGACATTACCCCACTTAACCTCTTAAGGCCCCATGACTTATATCACTATTAGGACATCATTTACCCTATTTTCTAATCTTAAACACTTAGAAACTCCCTGTAATTCTCTTTAAGTCTCTTGAGTAAAGAAGGCTAAGGTTTTATCTAGAGGATCAATTTGGGGATTGTACGGGTGATTTCACTCCATCGTCTTCCTAATCTAAGGCATGTTACTCCTTCCTCATTATTAGTTCTAACTAAAGGCATGTTTTATATAATGTTTTCATGGCATAAGTATTGTATGGTTTTGGGGTTTTTAAATATACGTTCGGGTTTTGGTATTAAATGTTTGATAATGGTTTTCCCATGTTTTAATTAAGTAATTACATGCTTTAATGGTGGTTTTGACAATTGGTCACATGAGAATTTCTAACGGGTAATTGGAATTAGTTTTGGAAACCCTATACCCCCAACATGTTTGATAAAATGCCTATGGGAATGCTTTTACTAAATTATTGGACATTTAATGGAACTATTGCATAGTATAGTTTGGTAATGGAACCCCAAATGGTATGATTAGAATAAATGGTTTAAATGGTTTGGAATGGTTAAAAATGGTAAGGTTTAGTGGTCATGGTTATGGTTAATTAAACTTCCTTGTAGGGAGAAAACTTAATAATGGAACACTTGTGGGGTACACGGGACTCCTCCAAGTTAACTTGATAATGTAATCTATGGTTACATAGGAATTCCTTTTACATAAAAAGGTTGTCTAAGGATATTTCTTGCAAGTTATAGTCGGTATGCTGATACTACTACTTATAGCCTTGCTTAATAATAAAGGAATAATGGTTTGGTTGGATGGTAATGGTTTTAATTGGGCAATAATGGTGGGGTGTAATAGCTAACCATGAAGGTACGAGTCCAATGAATGGACACTAGAAACTCATGTTTGCTGACATGAGGGTTGGTCATAACGACCATATATAATACTATGAGGTACATTGAAATCCTCTAAGTACACTATACATATGTATCATGGAGAGTGAAGGGTACTCGGAAATCCCCTACTTTTATGGTATCTTTGATTTGAGTGGCTACACACATCAAGGCTCGTTTAGGGGATTAAACTAGACCCACATAGCCCATGGGAGGTTCTAAGACGATTAAGCTACACATACCCAGGTTAATGATTTTAAAGGCATGTTAAACCCGGCTCCCTTTCTTGGCATGGTTATATATATATATATATATATATATATATATATATGGTTTGTATGTATATAGATGGTTTACTTAGTTTTATTAGATGGCATTATTTTATCCTTATCATGAGTTCATGCTAGCATTCACCCGCTAACCCATCTTCGGGAGGTTGTATCACCATGCGATGTAGGAACCCTCCATTCTATTCCTCTTGCTTAGTGATCGGATCTGGGATAAGTTATTGAATTTAAATAGTGAGCTTCCATATTTTGAAAGGCTCCATTTCATGTTATGGATGTCCTTACATATTTTGGTTTATTCATGGATATTTGTTTTGGCTATGGTTGGGGGTATGGCCCAACTGGATATTATTTTTCTTTTGGTTAGAGGCGTTGTGTAACTATTATAGGTTGGAATGGGCAGTGTCGATATTGGTGTCAGCCTAAGTATTGGCATTGGTATTGGGGCTAATACCATTGGACTAAATTTATGATTATTCCATCCGTGTATATTATGTTATGGACAGGAACATGGTTTTTATATTGGTTTGGTTATAGTTGTTGGTTGGTATTGGATGGTTGGAGTTTTTTGGGTTGTTCATAGTTATAGACCTATCCTAGAGTCTGAAATCAGACTAAATGCTATCTTGTTATACGTTCAAAATTCATCTGACTCAAGGTTTGCATATTTAGAGGTTGGGTTGGGTAACATGGGTGGTCCTCGAACCTAGTTAGACTTGGGATGCCCATTACCATAAGGCCCTTATTTGGGTCATGTCTAGTTGGTATCATAGCCTTAGGTAAATAGTCAATTGGGAGTCCATAAAGACGTTTCTAGTAGAGTCTCTTTTAAGGATGTCTAGCACACCACACTCATAGCAAGAGGTTACAAGGCAATTAGGAATGTTTCACTTTCTTGGCATTTTATATTCAAGCTCGCAGTCTAAGTCCTGCAATCTTCTCTAATCCTGGTTTGTTTGTTTTTCATATATTTCCTCGATGATCTGAGATGCAAGGTAACTTTTTTGTCCCAACTAGGGATAATAGTGATGGGCCACGTACTACCTTGGGGATCCATACTCGGTCTAGGGGTCCTATCCCTGATATTTCTAGAGTTCCACTGGTTGCTACTAGTCCTTCTCATGGTAAGGTGAGTAACATCAAATTTTGTCAATTCATTCATCTTGTTACTCAGTTGGTTGCTGCTTAGGCTGAGCGAGATACATCTAGTGTTTTATCTACTGAGGCCACAAGGGTTGGCCAGTTTATAAAGATGAATCCTTCTACTTTTACAGGTGTAAAGGTAGAGGAGGATCCTCAGGGTTTCTTGGGTGAGATGGAGAAAATTTTCAGGATGATGTAGGACACGAACGTAGCAGGGGTGAATTTTATTGCTTATCTGCTTAAGGATGTAGCGTACCAATAGTTTGAGAAGTGGGATAAGGTGAGAGGTGATACTGAGTTGACTTTATGGGAGACTTTCTTTAATGCTTTTCTGGATTGCTTTTTTCCTTAGGAGTTGAGGAAAGTGAAGGCAGTGGAATTTGTTAATCTGAGATAAGGGAAAATGTTAGTCAAGGAATATGCCTTCAAAATTTCATCAGCTATTAAGGTATGCTCTGAAATTGGTGTCTAATATAAAGGAAAGATAAGAAAGTTCACTTTTGGATATCTTAGGATTTAATCCTTGAAAGCAAGATTGCATTACTAATCAAGGATATGGATATTACTAAGTTGGTGGTTCATATGCAATAGGTGGAGGTGGAAAAGAGGATGCAGGCTGAGTTTGGGAAAAGGCAGGGTAAGAAATTCAAGTTATCTGAAAAGGGTGGTGCTCAGTAACAAGGTGGCCAAGATGGCGATAAGTGGTCAAGGAAGAAGTAAGGAAGTTATAGTTCCTTCTTACAACTAGTGCTCCTTACCTAAAATAGTTGAGTTATAGGCTTCAATAGGGTGGCGATAATTTTCAGGCACAGGGTGCCCAATTTAGGTTAGTGGGGCTCAGTCGGCCTCATAATGCCCTCCTTGTCAGTTCTGTGGTAGGTTGTATAGGGGATTCTGTGATAAGGGAGAGACAGATGCTTCAAATATGATCAGCCAGATTGTATGCTAAGAAACTGTCCAATTGGTAAGAGTGTTTCGGAGGAGAGCAAAGCTCTGATTGCTTCATCTTCTGCTCCTGCACCAAAAGGTGTTGTTTCTGCATCTATTTCTACTTCTGGTATCGGTACAAGCTAGAATAGTCTATATTTTCTTGCTACACGATAGGATTTTGAGGCATCACCTGATGTCATTACTGGTATGTTACAACTCTTTTCACGTGACGTGTATTATTTACTTGATCCGGGGTCCACTCTCACTTATGTGACCCCACTCGAGACTGTGTATTTTGGCTTTAATTGCGAGGTTATTTCAAATTCTTTTTTTATTTCTACCTCTGTAGGTGACTCTGTAGTTTTTAAAAGAGTCTATAGGGGGTGTGTAGTATCTGTTGGTAGTAGGCAGACTTTGATGGATTTGTTTAAACTTGATATGGTGGATTTTGATGTTATTCTGGGGATGGATTGGTTACATTTTTATTATGCGTCCTTGGATTATCGGGCCTAAAAGGTTGTCTTTAGGTTCCCTGGTGAACCGATTATTGAGTAGGAGGGTGGTTCCCTAGCTCCTAGGGGGAGGTGTATTTCATATCTTAGATCTCGGAGATTAATCTCCAAAAGGTATCTCTATCATTTGGTCTGGGCTAAAGATTCTAACTCGGAGGGTACTTCCTTGCATTCGGTTCTTATGGTAAATGAGTTTCTTAAGGTCTTTTTGGATGATATTCCTGGTGTTCCTCCGGATAGAGAGATTGAGTTTGGTATTGATTTAGTTTCGGACACTCTTCCAATATCTATTCCTCTTTATAGAATGGCTCCGGCTGAGTTGAGAAAACTTAAGGATCTTTTGGATAAGGGCTTTATCCGTCCTAGTGTGTCCCTTTGGGGTGCACCAATATTATTTGTGCATTATAAGGATAGTTTGCTTCAAATTTTCTTTGACCATCGGCAGTTTAATAAGGTGACGGTTATGCACAAGTATCCTATTCCAAGGATAGATGACTTGTTTGATCAATTGTAAGGTGCCAAATTCTTTTCTAAGATAGATCTTCAGCCTGTGTATCATCAGCTTAAGATTAAGGAGGAGGATATCCCTAAAACACTTTTTCGTACTCGGTATGGGCACTTTGAGTTCTTGGATATGTCATCAGGTTTGACTAATGCCCTGGTGGCATTTATGGATCTAATGAACGAGGTTTTCAGGCAGTTTCTGGATTTTTTTGTCATTGTGTTCATTGATGAGATTCTAGTTTATTCTAAAAATGATGTGGATCATGATAACCACCTCTGTGTGGTGTTCCAGACCTCGAAAGAGAACCAGTAGTATGTCAAATTCTCCAAGTGTGAGTTTTGGTTAAGCGTTGTAACTTTTCAAGTAAGGGGATCATGGTGGATCAAAAAAATATGGTTATGGTAAAAAGGTGTCTTAGACCCACGACTCCAACCGACATTCGGAGCTTCTTCGATTTGGCTAGGTATTATAGGCGGTTAGTGGAAAGTTTCTCGATAGTAGCTACCCTATTACTTAAGTTGACTCAGAAGAAGGTAAAGTTGTCTTGGTCAGATATGCTTATGAAAGTAGTTTCGAGAAGCTGAAAGATAAGCTTACTTCGGCTCTGATTTGACATTGCTTGAAGGAAATGAGGGGTTTGTGGTTTATTGTGATACATCCCGAGTGGGACTTGGTTGTGTTTTAATACAACACGAGAAGGTAATTGCCTATGCTTCCGGGCAGTTGAAGGTACATGAGAGGAATTATCATACTCATGATTTAAAGCTTTTAGCGGTAGTTTTTAGTTTGAAAATCTGGTGGCATTATTTGTATGGAGTGCATGTGGACATCTTTTCAAATCATAAGAGTCTTGAATATGTGTTCACTCATAAGGAGCTAAATCTTAAGCAGATAAGATAGTTGGAGCTTCTGAAGGACTATGATATGAGTCTTCACTACCACCCAGGTAAAGCTAACATGGTTGCTAATGCTCTTAGTAGGTTGATCATAGGGATTTTAGCTCACGTGGATAGGGAGAAACAGGAATTGGTGAAGGATATTCACCATTCGGCTAATCTTAGAGTTCGTCTCCTGGACTCCAACGATGGTGGTGTGATGGTACAAGAAGTGATTCGATCATCTCTTGGTGAAGAAATCAAGGAGAAGCAAATGATAGATCCTACCTTGATGAAAATCAAGAGTGTTGTTTGTGGGCAAAGGGTGATGGTGTTTAAGATCAGTGGTGATGGTACCTTGAGGTACCAAGGAAGGTTATGTGTTCCTGACGTTGATAGTAATGGTAAAGGATATTGGTTGAGGATCATGAATCTCGCTATATTGTTCATCCCAATTTGATAAAAATATCTCATGATCGATGTATTGGTGGAATGGTATGAAGAGGGATATGGATGATTTTATGGCTAAGTGTATAGTGTGCTAAATAGTTAAAGTTGAGAACATGAGGCTTAGAGTATTGTATCAGGAAATTGAGTTGTCTGAATGGAAATGGGAGGTAATCAACATGGATTTTGTTATCGATCTTCCTCGGTCTTGGAACTAATTTAATTTGGTTTAGGTCATGGTTATATATATGTGTGTGTATATGTGTCTGGTTTGTATGCATATGGATGGTTTATTTGGTATGACCGGATGGTATTATTTTATCCTTATCCTGAGTTCATGCTAGCGTTCATCCGCTAACCCATCTTTAGGTGGATGTATCCCCACGCGATGCAGGAACCAGCATTCTACTTCTCCATCATAGTGATCGGATCAAGGATCAGCTATTGGATTGAAAAGGTGAGCTTCCATATTCCGGAAGGCTCAATTTCATGTCATGGATTGTAAAACCTCGTAAGATCCTAGCTCAATTCATCTCACCATTGTATGTGAAAAAGGGATCCAAGAGTTATAAAATTTCACTAAGTGTTAGGACTAGGTCATTTCTAAAGTTACTAAACTTCGATGATTTTATTTTCGATCTTTTCGACCTTAAAATATCAATTTTAAAGTTGATTCATGATTGAGGATGTCATAGGTGCATCTCGGATGAGTTTCGGAATTTTTGGACGAGCGTAAGGGTGTGTTTGGATTTCCAAAACAGTAGCAGCACCGAGATAAGCCCACAGCGCGCACTCCATTTCACCCTTAGGGGTGCCGGCGACAGAGCCAACGGCACGCGGTCCAGTCCGGCGGACCAGAGCCTGCGTCGTGTACTCCATCGTGTGCCCTTATTTTTCAACTTTTTTGTCCATTTTTTCAAGGGCAATTGGGTCTTTTTCCTTCACCCATTTGGTCTATAACATACGATTTAGGGCCCCAAAAGCATAATTTGCTATCCTATTCAGAAAATTCTCCAAAATAAAGCATTTCTCTCTCAAGAACAAACCCTAGCCTCTGTAAAATTCAAGCTCAAGCTTCTAGAAACCACCAAGAACTTTCACTAATTCATCAATTAAGGTATGTGTGATGTTTATTCATGGGTCCTTTTCACCCATGGAGTCCAAGAATCAATTTTCAAGTTTAAGGCCATAATTTTTACATGCTATTATAAGTTATCTTCATGAAGTTATTATAAATCTTGATTATAAACTATGTTTACCATGTGCTTTCATTGGAAATTATCCTCGACACGTTTGAATGATGATGTTCGCATGTTAAATCCTAAATCTATGATTTTAGTATTTCAATTATGTTAGAATCAGGTGTTTTAACTATTCCTATGCTTAAGCCTATGAATTTCAAGTGTTTGATGAAATGCCTAAATAATTGGGTTTTGAAAAATGACTACTTATTGTGTTTTCAAAGCCTCAGTATGTTCCTATTGTCATTGTCATTGAGTCCTGGGGGTTATGAATAGCCGAAATTTAGTTATTTACCTAGTTTTCAATGTTTATAGAATGATTTCAGTTATACCATGAGCAACATCATTCAGTCGGTAATATGGTCAGTTGTGAGTCCAATTAAGCTCAGTTCAGTTTAGTAAGCAGTGTCTTTCAGTTGGGATTAAAACTTAGCACCGAGTGAACATAGGGATGGTGTCTCCCCCTTCAGTAGGCATGAAATATTTGTAGTAGTCCCTAGGTTCCAGACCTACGGCGCCACCGTAGACTTTGAGGGGTGCCCCATCAGTTAGGCATGATACTCTCGTCCTTTGGGATATCAGATTAGTGGATCCACACAGCCAATGTTAGTACCCGTGGCACGGTACTGACGCCCTTCTAATTGGGGTTACAGATTGGACCCTGATAGTACATTAGGCATGTCGGTTATAGCTAGCTCCCACAGTCTCAGTTCAGTATTTAGTACAGAGCTCAGTTCCAGGTTTTCCTGACCATAGCATACAGGTATCAGTTATTCAGTATCGGTCTTTCGGTTTACAAACTATATCAGAATCATGTTTTATGTGTGGTCATGCATTCTCAGATTTTTACAATTTTTATGCATTCATACTTACTTACCTCATACTATTCAGACAGTTATTATCTCATGCATGTAACTCATACATTTCAGCCTAACCTCATCTCATATACCAGTACATTCAAAGTACTGACCACATATACGTTTCTTGCGCTATAATGTCTTATACATAGGTTCGGATGCTCAAGTTCCCGATCATACTTATACATAGGTGATCCTCATATATCGAGGACCGTTTATGTTTATCTCAATCTTTCAGCTCTGTAGTCCGTCGGAGTTAGTTGGGGGCTTGTCCTATCAACTCCTCAGTTAGTTAGAGGCTTTTTAGACAATTAGTTAGTTTACCAGTTGTTATTATCAGTCTTCTCAGTATTGTTTTCAGATGCTTTCAGAATTATGAGTTTTAATTGCATGTTTTAGTATTTAAAACCTTATGGCATTTTTCTGGTAAATTTCCGTATATGTCATTGTTATCAGTTTTATTCACTGCTCACAGCAGGTACCAACTCATGGGTTAGCTTGTGGTCACTTGTGACCATAAGCACCATGTGGCATACAGGGTGCACTCCTGGGGTGTTAAAAACTTGGAATTAGAGAATAAGGTTTTAAAGTGTCCTAGAGAGTCTTAAAGATGTGTTGAATAGAGTCTTGTACAAGTGTGTGAAGCGTGCCACACTCATTGACAGGAGTCTACAAGATGTTTTAGGAAAAGTTTCCTTTTTTTAGTGTTTATGTCGTGCAAAAGAGCATGATCCCAAATTGGACTTCCTTTATCATTCATTCTTCCCTTTAGTTTATAGAAAATGCCTCCTAGAAAGAACAACAGAAGAAGAAATGGGAATCAGCCCGTACCTCTGCCTATTTAGGAAGATCCCCTGAATAAGCATGTCTCTCACTCCGAATTCAGAGCTACTTTCATTAACTTAGCTCATTCATTAGAATATCAGAACTATCAATAGGCTATTGTCCTATTTAGACTTATGGGTTATGCTCAGCAGATTGAAAGAGATGAGCGTAGGGAGAAAGAGAGAGAGAAAGTAAGAGGGCCAGAACCGGTAGTTTTATTCCATGGTCAGAGGGTGGCAATCCCAGTTCCATCAGAAATTCTTAGCCTTAGCTCTGTCTCTAACCAGTGCGCTAGTGCCTAAGTTTAGGAATTACAGTCGGGACAGAGCACCAGGATCTAAGTCATAAGGTAGGGGGAAAAATGTCCATACTAATTCGTTTTATGGAGAATGTGGTTGTAATCATAAGGGTGTGCATAGATCCGATAGTGATGTGTGTTTTGGGTGTGGTGAGCCAGGCCATAAAGTTAGAGATTTCCCAATGAGTGGCGAACAAGGTCATCCAATCATCCTTCAGTTCTATCCAGTCGCCTGACTCAACAGGGCGCTGATGTGTGAGCAGATACTAATACATTTGAGGCTGTTAACGAGGAATAATTGCAAAGTCTTAAGTAACTTTTGTTATTTTTTATTGTGTTTACTATGTTAATGCAGATGTAAGTGATAGGGGAGGAAACAAAAGGAAAGAAGAACAAATTAGTTAAAATCTGTGCAAATAAGCTAAAGTAAAGCTGACGACATTTCTGAAGAGTTGTTAGACACATGAAAGGCTGTCAAAGTTATCGTCAAGCATAGACAGAATCTGAAGAATTGAAGTGAAGCGTGACGACATTTTTGAAGCGCCGTCACAACTGTGATAAGGCATCAAAATTTCCATCAATTCGAGGTAGAACATGATGATTTCCGATGTGGATGTGACGACATTTTTGACACATCGTCACATATTTGACACTCTATTAAGATTTGTCGTCAGGAGAAGTAGAAGATGCTATTATACTGGAATCTTTAACGACATTTTGCAAAAGCCATCAAGTGTTTGACAAGCCGTTAGAAATGGCGTCGTCTATTCCGAGAAAAAGCTGAAACTTGAGATTTGCTTCCATATATAGCCCTTTCTATGTAAGGCATAGTGTTTAGGTTTTATTACATCCAGGAACTTATAAAAGGGGGTCTTTAATTCTCTTAGAGGGGCTGACCTTGAACTTCACGTACTTGGTCACTTTTTCTCTGTAGTTTTTGGTTTCTTAATTTTAATTTCAATTTTTAATCCTTTGATTTAGTTGTGGGAAATTCTTATTGTACTTGGAGAAGAATCAACTTTGAATTTCATCTTTTGTAAGTTTAATTGCTTTAAATTATTAATTCAATCGTGGTTATATCTTGCTATCTTATGAGCAACTAAAACCCACAACTAGGGTTGTGGGATCTATGATTATTATTTCATTGATTTAATAGTTGGTTTAGGGTTTGAGTGATTGTGGGAACATCTTAAAATTCCGTTACTTTAACCTAATTCTATTGGTTGAAAACAATAGGTTACGCCTTAGGTTTATTTGCTTGAACAGAGAAATAAGCTAGAGGATGCGAATTATCAACAGGAACTCGAAAGCTATCAACCTTCTATTTAATGATTGATGTCGTAACTGGATTAATCTACCTGAGATAACATCCAGTTGGAAATAGATAAGTTATCTAAGTTCGAGAGAATTAGATAATAAATTATCTAGAGAGTAAAAGACATAATTCAGATAGTATCATAGGCAGGGATATTCTACTGTTCCCACATACCACGAGAATCTTGAATAGTTATTATTCAATGAAGATTAATAGTCATAGTGACACGACCCTACTTTCTCTCTATCATTGATTTGAACAATTGAAATCTTATTTTTGAGTTCTGAAGAAAGTTAAGCTGTTAACTTTTGTTTGACTCATAAAAATCCCCATCTTACTTTTATATTTTCGTACCATTTGTTTGAATTGAACTTGGAGCTATAGTTTCAAATTAGCTTAATCGCCACTCACATTGTTCCCTGTGGATTCGACCCCGACTCCAAAGCTGGGTAAATCTATTGACGATGGCCGCCTTACACTAATTTGAGGTGTAAGTTGAGTGTTATCAAAAATGGTGTCGTTGTCAGGGAACAATTTGGTATATTGAGTTGGTTTGGAATTTTAATCTACTTCCTTGAATTCAAACTTGTAAATATTTGTTTAGTTTATTTTTTATTTTTTATTTTTTTTATTTTTCTCACACCTTTTTTGAGATGTCAGCCTGGATAGATGGTTTTTTGAGTAATGATAATTCTTGTGACGATTCTTGTGATTATTGTGGGGGACCATATTTTGAGGGTTGCTGTCTAGATTTATCTGGAAGTTCATGGATGGGACCTTCATAATATGATGCAGATACTGTCTTACTTACTGTAACTTGGTGTTTGGCTTGTGGTCAAAGTGATTATACTGAAGATATGTGTGCTGTCATGATTCAATCAAATAAATTGATGAAATAAATTATAGATAATCAAGGACAGTTGTGGGCAGAGCTAAAGGATTTACCACTCCCCCCATGTTTACAGTGGCTAAACAAAGAAGAATATGAGGAGGACATTAGCCAATTTGAGGAGAAAACTCAAGAATCACAAACACTCGATTGTCATCTTGATCTTAGGACTGACATTGAAAAGGTGAATAAAAGTGAGGGTGTAGTAGATAGCGTAAATTTTGAAGTGGAATTAGTTAGGCCTCACTCGAAGCATTTTTCCATATTATGTTTAGATGATATCTTGTCTGTGGAATCGTCTAAAATAGTGGAAGAGTGTGAAGATGAGGAACAAGAATCCTATATTCTTTATTTTACACTCAATAAGCAATATAAAAACACACATCACTTTAAGACCGAGTTGTTTATCATGCATCATCCATTACTCGACTTCTTAATCTCTGTACCACCCCCTATGATCGAGGTAAGAAGATGGACTCTAAGTTGGGGGTGATATTCATATCCTCAAGGTAGAAAAAAATGTTGAGTTGGGGCATGCCGCAACACTAAATTAGGCACTTCTTGGGAGGCAACCCAAGGTATTTTGTTGTTTGTCTTCGTATTATGTGATTGACATCAGATCTTTGCACTTGTGGTGCCACAGGTATACTTTTATCTCTCTTGTTTTGGTTTTACGCAGTGGGGACATTGCATGATTTTAAGCTAAAGGTGGGGTTATTTGTGGGTGTTGATGTCCTCTTAGGATTTTTGTTGCCATGCCTCATTTCCCCAGAGTTTTGTTCCTAGTAGAGCCGACATGTTTAGGCGTATTGTGTTTTATTTTGTTATGTGTTGTGGTTAACTGGGAGAAAAATAAGTATCTAGGGGAATTGATATGTTTTGCTGATTTTTGAAAATACCTCTCCAATGGTCTACTTTGTACTGTGTGACATTGTAACACCTCGATTCGCTGAACCGGAATGCTACACGGTGCTCATGACCCCGAGGGACCACAAGCTAACCCATGACTGATATCTGTACCTGTATACTGCAAATCATGATATAATAATGCGGAATACATAGAACTGTAAGACCATAAGGTTCAACTGAATAAAACTATGTGGGCGAAAATACCCAAAATAACTCAATCTGAACGTAAATCTGAACATAAATCTGAAAGCCCCTAAACTATCTGAATAAGGAGTTGAAGGAACATGCCTCCAACTAACTTTGTAAAAAAACTGAACTGAAGAAATAAATAAATATATCAAATCATATTGTCCTCGAATCAATGAAGACTCACTATGTCTCTGCGAATGGAATGCTACCGCTACTGCTGGGCTGGAGCTCGTGTCTCGAAACCTATGGTGTAACATGAAAAGAAAGAACCACAGCGCAAATGCGTCAGTACAACTGGAGTACTGAGTATACGAGGAAGGTAGGCTGAACATAAAGGGTTTCATGCATAAACAACACTGACTGACTAATATGAACGTGGGAGTGCAAACACACATATATAGAAACTGAGATCGTGAATACGTGATAGCATGATCTATAAGCTAATACATGGTTTACTGATAACTGGCATGACTGATAGTAAAACTAATAACATGGACGACTGTATCTGACAGTCCTGTATATACTTAAATATGAAGAACGCCCTGAGTTTTTTTACTGAGACTGATACTGAAACTGTGAGAAGTAGTGTTTAACTGACATGCCCCATGTATGCCGTTATGGCTAAGCTGGGGTCCAATCTCTACCCCGATTGTAGAGGTGTCAATACCGTGCCACGGGTAAGGACAGCCTATGAGTAACCCTTATCTGGCGGATACTCAATGAGAACGGTGGGAATCCTAAACTAACGGGTTTAGCCACCTCAAAGAGTAAGATATCTCAACCTACGCTGGCTACGTAGTTATGGAACACAAGGATTGCTACTAAGAATCACACCCTAAACTGGCGGGTGAGTTCCCATCCTTGGGTTCACTTGGTACTAACCTCTACTCCCATCTAGAGGGACTGGACATGAATAACTGACTGTGTATGACTTAATCTTACTGAATTCCGTTGACTGGCGGAATGTTACTGATATCTGACAACTGACTAAGATCATGAGGTTTTCCTGAGTCACATGACTGACTGAAGTCTATGGAATCATAGCTTGAGTTCGGATATCGTGAAACATGACATGGCTCTAGGCACACAGCTATAGTTTTCGGGTACAAGTACCCCCAGGACTCGATGGAAGTAAACTGACACACATGACTGACTTGATCATAAGAGTAGAGTCTATAATATATAATATCATAAGTAGGGATCTCATACTAAGCATGATTATCAACAATGTATTGCATGGAAAGGATTTCATATCACGTGGAAGTACTTGCAAAATCTTAATATCATGTTCAATGCATAATCATATTGGCAACACATACCAATAGCATAGAAGTTCATGTGGATTGCATAGTTATCATACATCTTGTTCATAAGTAGGATTTGCAAGTAAACATAGCATAATTTCATAAGAATAGTTCATGAGTATTCCAACAACATTTACAAGGCACATTAACAACATAGAAGTCATTGGAATGTAAGGGCATATCATGAATCCTTCAATTAGTCACAATTTAGCTATATTGTATGATTTCTAGTTTCTTAGGCATTTTATCAAACACCTTACATGAATATCTTAAGCATAGGTGAAATCAACAAATTATGCATCATGAACAACCAAATTTACATGTTTCCAACTCATATGATATCATGAATTCACAAAAACATATAAAGATTCCATCTTGGGAATCACCCAATATCAACAACATGATCATCAACACCCAACAATATAGAAATCATACTTTATAATGAAAAACGGGAAAACAAACAAGAATCACCATGGGTATGATCATATCACAACAATCAACCACGCTTTTGTATTTTAAATATTGATTCTTGAACTTCATGGACGAAAGGAATCCATAGATGAACACTATGCATACCTTAGAAGGAAGATTATTGATGATTGACGGAGGAATTTCCTTGAAATCAGATCTTCAAGCTTAATTATGCAACCCTAGTTGTTTTTCTCCTTTAGTGCTCTTAGATGATGAGCTTTGAGATGAAAATAGGCTTGCAGTATGTTTAGAAGCTATATGTTTCGTAGGGTTAAGTTTAGGGACGTGTAAGGAGTATTTAAAGACTTAATTACCTTTAAAATAACTCAAAACGGAGTGTTTTTGACACCTGGAATTGACTTAGGTGGCGCCCAAGTGATTGCCTATGCTTGGGTTGGGCGGCTCCTAACCAATCGCCTATGCTTGGATTAGGCGGCACCTAACCAATCACCTATGCTTACTGTCTCTCATGAAAATGGGCATAACTTTTTGCTCGGGTATTGGACTAAGGTGAAATTGGTATCGTTGGAAAGATAATTAGATTCTCTAAAATTTGATGGGTCTAAATCAGCCAAAATACCATAACATCAAGTTATACTCGTTCAAATATGACCCTTGCAAAATCGAATACTAAAACTTACTGGATTCAAAAAATCTTAGCTTGTATTATGGTATTAGTACTAGGGACATTATAATCACTTCTAATAATTTCATGAACCAAATGGGTAGTAGCTATGATGTACCATGTGTTTGTGAGATACTACCTAGTTCCCGTTGGATGTTAAATCCGTAACTTTCCCGATTGGTCTTGCCTTAATTATAGGATAGCGGTTAGGAAAGTATTAGAGGATTTTGTTGATATTAGTCTAATTTTAGCCTAAGTGACCTTCCATGTGTGAATAATATCTCTTGAACCTGATTTTGAGCCTAAATGCCTTTTCTTTTTATTATACCTATCGCCTTTCCACTTAAATCACAATTAACCTATTTTGGCCCTGATCCTCCTTGGACATTGTGCACCTTAACTTATGCAAATGGCCTAAGTTGAGGGTGGCTATCATAGAGGTGCGTGATAAAGAATGAGTTTGAAGAAAGGTAGCATAAAAGAAAAGAATAAAAAGCTGGGTGCATAAGAAAGAGCAAGAAAAAGAAAAAAATTGTGGAAAAGAATAAGTAATTAAAAAAAGATTATACCCATCCTAAATAAGTATGATCAAGGAAAGAGAAGAGCAGAACAGGCTAATAAGTGTAACCCCAAAAAGCTAGTGTAGTGTCAAGGAGGCTTAGTCACTTTAAAGACCATCGAGTATCCTACCATCCCCTAGCCTACATTACAAGACTAAGAGAAGTCCTATAGTGATCCTAACGGACCTTTCTAAAAGCCTTGGTAATGAAAATAAGGGCAAGCATATGGTATTTGACATATATTGATTGGAATTTCTTTTTGAGAGTGAGTGTCTCTTGATCGTCCCTGTATTGGCATGCTTGATTCTGTATATGAATGTGGAGGTACTTCTTTGTTGTAAGGTCATATCAGTGAAATTACTATCTGCCTACTTGTTTGGGTATTGTAACTTATATATATGCATGGTTGTTATTGCTAACTTGATGCCAAATCTTAATTCCTTTGTGTCACATTATGGATCTTAATTTCTATACATAGTTGGGTTTATAAGTAATTGAACTTAGAGAGTGCCATGTGTTTTGAGCTAAAATTAAAAATCAACTGTCATGGGTATCTTATGTATATCTTGGTTAAGCATCGTAGTGTTGTGTTTTGGTTTCTTGAGGACAAGCAATTGTTTTAAGTTGAGGGTGTTGATGTGTAAGCAGATGCTAATACATTTGAGGCTATTAACGAGGCATAATTGCGAAGTCTTAACCACCTTTTATTATTTTTGATTGTTTTTATTGTGTTAATGCAGATGTAAGTGATAGGGGAGGAAACAAAAGAAAAGAAGAACAAATCTGTTAAAATCTGGTGCAAATAAGCAGAAGTAAAACTAACGACATTTCTAAAGCGTCGTCAGACATATGAAAGGTTGTCGAAGTTACCGTCAAGTGTAGACAGAATCTGAAGAATTGAAGTGAAGTGTGATGACATTTTTCAAGCGTCATCACAACTGTGATAAGGCATCAAAATTGCCATCAATTCAAGGCAGAACATGATGATTTCTAATATGGATGTGACGACATTTTTAACACATCATCACATATTTGACACGCCGTCAAGAGTTGTCGTCAGGAGAAGCAGAAGATACTATTATACTGGAATCTTTAATGACATTCTGTAAAAGTCATCAGGTGTCTGACAAGCCGTTAGAAATGGCATCGTCTATTCCGAGAAAAGGCTGAAACTTCAGATTTGCTTCCATATATAGCCCTTTCTATTTAAGGCATAGTTTTTAGGTTTTATTACATCCAGGAACTTATAAAAGGGGGTCTTTAATTCTCTTAGAGAGGCTGACCTTGAACTTCACGTACTTGGTCACTTTTTCTCTGTAGTTTTTGGTTTCTTAATTTTAATTTCAATTTTTAATCCTTTGATTTAGTTGTGGGAAATTCTTATTGTACTTGGAGAAGAATCAACTTTGAATTTCATCTTTTGTAAGTTTAATTACTTTAAATTATTAATTCAATTGTGGTTATCTCTTGCTATCTTATGAGCAACTAAAACCCACAACTAAGGTTGTGGGATCTATGATTCTTATTTCATTGATTTAATAGTTGGTTTAGGGTTTGAGTGATTGTGGGAACATTTTGAAATTCCGTTACTTTAACTTAATTCTATTGGTTGCAAACAATAGGTTACCTTAGGTTTATTTCCTTGAACAGAGAAATAAGCTAGAGCAAGCGAATTATCAACAGGGACTTAAAAGCTACCAACCTTCTGTTTAATGATTGATGTCGTAACTGGATTAATCTACCTGAGATAACATCCGATTGGAAATAGATAAGTTATCTAAGTTCGAGAGAATTAGATAATAAATTATCTAGAGAGGAAAAGAGATAAATCAGATAGTATCATAGGCAGGGATATTATGTTGTTCCCACCTACCATGAGAATCTTGAACAGTTATTATTCAATGGAGATTAATAGTCATAGTGATCACGACCCTAGTTTCTCTCTATCAATGATTTGAACAATTGAAATCTTATTTTTGAGTTCTGAAGAAAGTTAAGCTGTTAACTTTTGTTTGACTCATAAAAATCCCCATCTTACTTTTATATTTTCGTACCATTTGTTTGAATTGAACTTGGAGCTATAGTTTCAAATTAGCTTAATCGTCACTCACATTGTTCCCTGTGGATTCGACCCCGACTCTAAAGTTGGGTAATATATTAATGACGACCACCTTACACTAATTTGAGGTATAAGTAGAGCGTTATTAGGCGCTACTTCCAGTGCCACCAGAGGTCATCACCAGAACATATTATATTCGCTTCAATCCCAACACGATTAGAAAAGTTCTCCTAACATGGTTACGAGTACGTTACAAGTCTTTCATCTATATATTTATGCTTTGTTAGATCCTGGGGCTTCAATCTCTTTTGTAACCCCTTATATAGCTGTCAATTTTAGAGTTAGTCCTGAAACCTTAGTAGAATCCTTCTTAGTGTCTACCCCAGTAGGTGTCTCTATTGTAGCCAGACGGGTATACAGAGATTGCTCAATTACCGTAACCCAGAAAATCACTCCAGTTGATTGCAGAATTAGAGTCATTGAATTTCAGTTTCCCAATGAACTAGTCATCGAATGGAGAGGTAGTATGTCAGTGCTTAGGATTCAGATGTGTTTTCAGATCTTCTCTCAAAATCTTTTGACAGTATACGACCTAGAGTTAGAAGCATAAACCTAAAAGTTTAGCAGCAGTAAAGTGGGGATAGTATTATCTATATTTAGTAAATTTTGTATCCATGAGGATAGTTGTATAAAGGTTAATCAGTAGGCTTGAACAGTGCATGCAAGAATTTAAGTTGTTGATTCGAAATATAAGTATAGAGATGTGATATTAGTAGGCTATAAAGGAAGTTGGTATGGTTCATTAAGATTTTGAGAATATCCATATTAAGTGTTACAAGCTAAGCTTGAATTTTGAAGATTGAGCTAACAGAAAGTAGAGTTGAAGAACTAGATGGTGAAAACTCATGGAATAGTGACACTTTTGAAAATTCTAAGTTAGTCAGTGCTTAAGTTGTTTTATGATGATTTTTTAGGCTATAGAAAACTAAGAATTATGTATCAGTGAAAAGTACTAGTAGTGGGACTTACATTATCAGGTGTAGTCTTTCAGTGTAAGTATAGTATTTATGTGCATTGTTATGTCTTGGACTCTAGACTAAAGTGATTGCAGTTCAATTTAGAGTTATTTAAAAGGGTTCCACAGACATAGAGTGATGGTTTAAAGCTAAGGAGGAGATGATAGAACCAGTAACCAATTCAGGCTTTCAGGTTCTAGTAGTGATGCCAGTGTATTGTAGAGCATCGGTAGGGAAGATGAAGCCCGACCCATTATCATCTCAGTGCAAAGTTTTGTACTTCAGTCATCACAATAGCTACTCATGCCTTACATGTCAGATCTATGATCATAGCTCATATTCGTGCACTTTATGGAAAATCATATACTCTCCCAGTTCCTAGTATGAGGAGTTCCAATCCACTCAGCAGTACAAATAATGTTCCATGAATTCAGAAACTCCAAACTCAGGTTACATAGCTCATGACTCATATACTTATGCTTTACAGTATGTTCAGTTCCAGTACTCATGCTACACTCTTAATGATCAGTGAACTTCAGGCTATGTCATGTATATCCTCAATTTTGATCTATGTAATGAATCCATAATGTTGATACGCTATTCCTCATGCCTCAGTAAAGTATCGAGTTAGGCATAGTATTCTTTCATGTTTCAAGTCCTCATGTTCTAACCTTTTAGTGACTTTCCTTATGTCAAGCTAGCGATGGTGAATAGTTTCTCAGATGGGAGAGAGTGAATGTTTCTTGTTGACGAAAGGTTGTTGTATGCTTGTTTTAGCTAAGGTTGTAAGTGTGAAGTAAAGTTAAGGCTGAGTTTTGATATATGTCATGGTTAGTTGAAATTTTGTATATATTTTCTTGGGGTACTGCATGGAAGTTATTAATGATAGAGGTTTGGAGGATATGAGGAAGATGCTTTTATGGGTGTTTGTTTAGAAGGGCATATGTGATTATGAAGATAAGCTTGAACATCATGTTTGCATATATGTGGATGAATGCACTGCGCGTTAGTGAATATCTAGTAAGAGGTTGAATGTAGTTTAATGAAGTGATAATAAGAATTATTCATGAGATGAGGAGTTGTGAACATGAAGGGTGTGGTGAATTCATGATTCAGGCTAGTGTTACAGTGTTATGTGTGCACTTTGTAGATTCGAGTAGGCTTGAACATAATAGAGAATTGAGTTTAGCTCAAACTTCAGTAGTTAGGATGACAGTGTCTGTATAAATATTTTTAAGTAGCCTTAAGTGAAGTACAGTTGTGAAGTGGAATGTATAGTTGAGTATAAGCTTTCAGTATAATTTAGTCTATTTAGCCAGCAGTCCAGTTATTAGTCAAATAGACAAGTTCTTATGGTTTTTCCATCCTTCGATCTAGTCTTACTATCTGATGTGTCATAAATATGGCCATTCCAATAGATAGTTTATCCGCATCCATATAAATAGTGAATCCAGTTCAGTCTATGCATCATGTTTCAGATTCTAGATATTCAGTCATGATTTAGTTTGTAAGTGCCCCATGCATTATCTCAGTCTTTTCTTAGTATTTCAGCAAATTTAGTATCATTCGAGGGACGAACTATCCCAAGGTGGAGATATTGTAATACTGCGAGTTCACATGTACTAAACCTCAACCTTTCTACACAAAACAAGATCCAGCTTGAAGTAATGGGTACTCACAAGTTCACTCTCTCATTTGTATCTCAACCTTATGACCATTCTTATGTCCTTGCATGTATTCATGAAATTAGTTCAGCCATGTATCGTGTTTTAGACCCAGTTATGTAATCATGTTTACAGTCATGCATGTTCAATATAAGATCTCAGTTCCTCAGTATTCTCAACTTAATAAGTCTCATTCGAGGACGAATGTTCCCAAGGGGGAGATATTGTAAGACCCTATAAGATCCTAGCTCAATTTTGCTCACCATTGCATACAAAAAAGGGGTCCAAGAGTTGGAAAATTTCACTAAGTGTTAGGACTTAGTCATTTCTAAAGCCCCTAAACTTTGATGATTTTATTTTCGACCTTTCCAGCCTTAAAATGTCAATTTTAAAGTTGATTTATGATTGGGGATGTCATATTTGCATCTCGGATGAGTTTTGGAATTTTTAAACGAGCATAAGGGTATGTTTGGGTTTCCAAAATAGTAACAGCACTGAGATAAGCTCGCGGCGCGCGCTTCATTTCACCTATATGGGTGCCCGCGATAGAGCCCGCGGTGTGTGCTCCATCGCGAGCCCTTATTTTCTAGCTTTTGTTTCCATTTTTCCAAGGGAAATTGAGTCTTTTCCCTTCACCCATTTAGTCCATAACATGGGATTTAGGGTCCCAAAAGCATAATTTGCTATCCTATTTCATAAAATCCTCTCAAAAAAGTAATTCTCACTCAAGAACAAACCCTAGGCGCTTCAAAATTCAAGCTCAAACTTTAAGAAACCACCAAGAACTTTCACTAATTCATCAAGTAAGGTATGTTTAATGTTCATTCATGGGTCCTTTTCACCCATGGAATCCAAGAATCCATTTTCAAGTTTAAGACCATGATTTTTACATGTTACTATGAGTTATCTTCATGAAGTTATTATGAATCTTGATTATAAACTATGTTTACCATGTATTTTCATTGGAAATTGTCCTTGAACATTTGAATGATGATGTTCGCATGTTAAATCCTAAATCCATGAATTTACTATTTCAACTATGTTAGAATCAGGTGTTTTAGCTATTCTCATGCTTAAGCCTATGAATTTTAAGTGTTTGATGAAATGCCTAAATGATTGGATTTTGAACAATGACTACTTATTATGTTTTTCAAAGCTTCAGTATGTTTCTATTGTCATTATCATAGAGTCCTGAGGGGATATGAATACCCAAAATTTAGATGTTTACCTAGTTTTCAGTATCTACAAAATGATTTCAGTTATACCATGAGCAACATCATTCAGTCAGTAATATGGTCAGTTGTGATTCCAATTAAGCTCAATTCAGTCCAGTAATTAGTTTCTTTCAGTTGATAGTAAAACTTTAGCACTGAGTAAACGTAGGGATGGTATCTCCCCCATTAGTAGGCATGAGACGTTAGTAGCAGCCCCTAGGTTCCAGACCTACGGTGCCACCGTAGACTTTGAGGGGTCCCCCATCAGTTAGGCATGACACCCTCGTCCTTCGAGATATCAGATTAGTAAAACCACACAGGCAATGTTAGTACCTGTGGCATAGTACTGACGCCCTTCCAACTAGGGTTACAAATTGGACCTTGATATATATTGGGGCAGTTAGTTATAGCTAGCTCCCATAGTCTCAGTTCAGTATTCAGTACAGAGCTCAGTTCCAGGTTTGCTTGACCATAGCATATAGCTATCAGTTATTAACTATAGGTCTTTCAGTTTAAAGACTATATCAGAATCATATTTTATGTGTGGTCATGCATTCTCATATTTTTATAGCTTTTATGCATTCATACTTACTTACCTCATGTTATTTAGTCTGTTATTATCTCATGCATATAACTCGTACATTTCAGCCTAACCTCATCTCATATACCAGTATATTCAAATTACTGACCACTTACTCGTTTCTTGCACTATGATGTCTTATATCATAGGTTCAGACGGTCAGGTTCCCGACCGAACTTAGACATTCCAGCGTATCAGTAGCAGTAGTAGTGGCGAGTCCTTATATATCGAAGACCGTTTATATTTATCTTAAACTTTCAGCTCAGTAGTCAGTCGGAGTTAGTTGGAGGCTTGTCAACTCCTCAGTTAGTTAGAGGTTTTTTAGACTATTTCAGACAGTTTGTTAGTTTACCAGTTGTTATTATCAGTCTTCTCAGTATTATTTTCAAACGCTTTCGAAACTATGATTTTTAATCACATCTTTCAATATTTAAAATCTTATGGAATTTTTCAGTTAATTTCTACACATGTCATTGTAATTAGTTTTATTTAGTGCTCATAACAGTTACTAGCTCATGGGTTAGCTTTGGTCATTTGTGATCGTAAGCACCATGTGGCATCCAGGGTGTACACCTGAGGCGTTACATGGATGTCTTTACATACTTTGGTTTATTCATGGATATTGGTTTTGGCTATGGTTGGGCATGTCCCAATCGGATGTTATTTTTCTTTGGGTTAGAGGTTTTGTGTGACTATTATGGGTTGGAATGGGGCGGTGTCGGTATTGGTGTCAACCTTAGTATTGACATTGATATTGGGGATGATACCGTAGGACTGAATTTATGATTGTTCCATCCTTTTATGTTATGTTATGGACAGGAACTTGATTTTTATATTGGTTTGGTTATAGTTGTTGGTTAGTATTGGATGGTTGGACTTGTTTGGGTTGGTCATGGTTATAGACCTATTCTAGAGTCTGAAATCGAAATAAATGTTATCTTGTCATAGTTCAGAATTTATCCGATTCAGGGTATGCATATTTGGAGGTTGGGGTGGGTAACAGGGGTGATTCCCAATCCTGATTAGACTTGGGGTGCCCATTACCACAAGGTCCTGGTTCGAGTTGTGTCATTTCTAATTGCATCAAACATATCTATACGTAGGTTATAAAATTGCAGGCGTTGGTCCAACTCATATAATGTCATGATTTGAGAAATGGATACGTGACAATCTTTACAAGCAACATGCACTCAAATAAGTCAACTTTTTATTTCTTTAACCTAAATTAATAATGTCCAGTTATTAATGCTACTTTATTTTAGTTTACAGGAAAGATAAGGATGACCACTACAAAGTTAAATGCTCCAGTCTTGGATATTGATAACTTGATTTTGTAGTTGCATTTTTAAACGAAGAATTGATTTTATACTATGTATCAATCGAACAAATGCTGAAATGACGAGGAATGATTATCCGTTTTAAATTTAAGTATCAGATTATGCGACAACAACATAAACTTAAATAAAATTAATATCATAAATAAGTAGTATAAAACATAAAAATGTAGCAGATTTTTTTATAAAATAGTTTATGTTAAGAGTCTAACATATATCTGCTTATATTATTAAAATATTTATCAATTGTAAATCAAATTGTGCAGCATGTGGATGTTATTTTCTACTACTTGCGGCAGAAGTCAATAAAACTGACAAACCTAAGCTACAAATACACCATAATGAATTATTTTTTCAAAATCTACATTAACGAGGTGTATAGAAATTACTATCAATCAGTCGGGGAGAAGGTTCTTCCTACTCAAGAGGCAAGGTTCTTCCTACTCAAGAGGCATTTGAAAGTTTTAGTGTTATTGCTCATTATGAGGAGTCAATTATCAAAACAATCATAGGATTTATTTTACCAATTGGTATGTCTTGACATCTTCTAGACGATGTCTATGTCCCGATGAATTATGATAGTGAGTTTCATTGGGTTCTGACAGTTACTGCACTGAAGGAGCAACTAATTCATGTTTATGATTCAATATCCTCATCAAGAAATAGAGAATAATTCATTGAAGTCCAAAAGTTGACTATAATGCTACCAACTTACCTTAAGTATAGTAGTTTTTTAGAACAAAAATTTCAACTGACTGGTTAGTACCTTAATCGTACATTGAGAAGACTAAAAAGGATCCATTTAAAGTAAAATATATTTGTGGCATTGTTCAACAAGAAAATGACAGTTTGTACGTATATTTTTTATTTTTTTATTTCTATTTGAAGATATAATAACAAGTAACTATATTATTTTAAAATCAATCATGATGCAGAGATTGTGGACTATTAGCTGTATTTTTTCTAAGTTTTTGTGTGATGAATTACAAATACCATCTTCTGAGATTGTTAATGAATATCATGGATTGAGATATGCATTTATGTTATGCGATTGTGGAGTTGTTAAAGTCGAGAATGGACAATTTAATAACAAGGAAAAACCATTGAGATCTAAACCAAACTTCATACCACCAATTGCAGAAGACGTGGTTACTGTTGAATAGTTGTAGTTATGTTTGTTATGTTTAACTTTGAAGTTATCTTTTGGTTTGTCTAGATACAAATTTGCTTACTAATGTTCCTTGTTTGATAACATAGTCATGTCATACAACTATTCAATGTAATTTTTAGCTGAAGTTTTATGTTGAGGTATAGTTGAACAACTGTTTTGTTTGAATTTTATTATGTAATCCTCAAGACATGGTACTTAAAAGGTTCTTTTAAGAACTATTTCAATATTACACTTACTAATTATAGTGTATCAAAAATGACATAGTTCTATGAATTTATGTATCAGATGCTATTACAAGTCTATGATATTATTGTAAACAAAAATATGTATTTGATACATAAATATAACAATTGAAACATTATACATTAACAACATCATTACATAATTATTACAGTTGTGTTTATCTAAATTTTAAATATAAATGTGTTGTACAATAAATATGTCACAAACATGTAATATGATTGCTCAAACGTGCCGAATCATTTATAATTTTATTTACAAAATAATCTATACTTGATGTGATTTTTAACTTATGTGTTCGTACAAAAATATCTTTGACTGTGCAAAAAGATGGGTAGTAATTAAAATCCTCAAACTATCAGTCTAATTAAACTTATGTATAAATTTTGAGTAATGTCACGTTATTGTAAAATAAAAATTAAGTATCTGATGATATGTTAAGTGCAGGAATAACAATAGTTATATTCCAACAAATATTATTCATCAAAGCTTGAAAACTAACAATAATTTCATAATTTATTTGTCCAACAAAAAAAGTTTATGAATAGTAATATATTTCAATTTGTTGTAGATCAAAATCTCACTCCTTTTTTAAAAGAAATTACAAGTATGTCTGTTGTGACCTTCATAACCATATCGACCGCAATAATTAATTTTCGATGTAAAAGTTTCACTTGATTTCTTGTGCCTCCCTTTCTTTGATCTTTCAGGTGGTCATTTGTATTTTGATGGTAACACAACTTCATCTTGAATTTTTTGTCGCACAATTCAATTTATCTTATCCGGCATTGAAAACATCAAATCTTCGTATGTCTTCACTAAAATTTCTAGATGGTAATAATTAGAGCAAAAAAAAGGATTTATATCATCAACATGCTTGCTTTTTAGAATTTTTATAGCGTGTTGACATGTTATCTTGTCCAACTAGAATCTTTCACAACTGCATGTTGTACTATCTAGATATACAATGTATTTCTTCCTTCATCATAAACAAAGTACATACAAGATGATGAAGTCTTAACATCAAAAAACAAACATTGATTTAAACAGACATTGTATGTATCTCTTATTAACACAGATATGTATCTCTTGTATCTATTAACATGTATGTATCTCTCATAACACAAAAATAAAAAGTTGATGCAAAATCAGGTAATACATAATAAAATCTAAGTCAACTGTATTATAACGGAGTCAATATTACTGTAGGCTAAAAAATAAAAACAAAATAGCTAACTGTCAATTGAGAAGATTTTGATGTATTTAACTAAAGAATACATTCAAATCTCTTACCCAATGTTGTTTTTGTATATGATGCTTTTTCTATATTTTTGCAATTTCAAGATTCAAAATTTATTCTTGTTTGTTCCAGAAAATTTAAGATATACAATTCAGACGCCCCAATTAGTTTTTCATTAATACACTCGGTTATATTTAAAGTCATCATTCTGCCTCAATTAATAGATGCGTACACTCCTGTTCACTTTTCATATGCAACAATCTCAAGGTAGGTCGTCATTCTATGACCCACCTTGCCAACTTGATCCATAAAAAATAAAATCTTCTTGTCTGTATGTCTTTGACATTTCATGGTAAGCTTCACTAAGTCTGCCTATACTTTTTCTGACGCATGTGTATACATTTTTTCATAGATGTCAAATACATGTTAGATGCAGAATAATAGGATACACAATGCTAACAACCTTTATTATGCTTTCGTTACGGTCAGATACAACACACATACTTTCACACTCTTCAAATACACTTTTAAATTGCTCAAAAAATTATGTCCAAGAACTATCATTTTTTAGTCTACAACACCATACGTGATTGACAATATGCAACCTAAAATCAGAAACTAAATCTATTATGTCATTGCTAAAGTTTTCATTAATTAAGTAATTCAATAAAAATAGATAATTAGAGTATTAAAATTAAATCGTGATATTGTATTTAAAACATCTCAATTCAAGTACCTACCCCATTGAAAGTACTTGTCAAGAGAAATGTTTCTTTATATGCACTACCCAAATGTGCCCTATCCACAACAATTACTGGCCTGCAAAACTGAAATCCTCTCATTAGTAGATGTAATGCTATTAACAGATACATAAACTTGTTATCTTCGGATTTATGCATTCTATCTACGATCTAGGATACACTAAATTAAAAATATATATATATATATATATATATATATATATATATATATATATATAGGCCCACCAGTCGATTTTCCCCTTAGCATCTCAACTGCATGCTCTGTTGCACTCCATGTTTTCTGGTAATTAGTGTCCACACAAAAAGCAGATTTGATATCATCAATTATGTCGAATGGTGTGTGTATTCTCTTATGATTGACTAGTTTTGAAATCGTAAAATTCCTAACGAATGAAACTGTAACTTGAACTTGGGTGAACATTCTAGACATAATGTATTATGTATCTCGATCAAATATGTTCATAAATTTTATACATAAACTAGATTATGTATCTCACTATACTCTTGCCAATGTAATATGTATCTAGACATAATCTGTAAAGATGTATCTTAGCAAATTGCAACTTTTGTATCTCTACCTCAACATTATGAAACACATGACATACATAGTTTATGTAATAACAACAATAGTATATTTACTTCAAATTAAAAATATTTTTATTTTTGCTAAAATATAACAACAAATTCAAATATATGTTTGTTGGATATTTTGACTTTAAAATTTAAAGAGTGATTAATGGTATACTTTGACATTACAGATACCAGTGTTTTTTTCCTTATAAATTTGGCCTTCCTTAATGACTGCATTAATGCAATCTGCTATTATGTTGTTCATCTTAATGTCTATCAAAGACGAAAGCCTTGAAATCTCTGAATGAAGAAGAGCTAATGTTAGTCCTTCTATATTCATATCCTCTAAACACATAATTGCTCCACATTCACACTCAAACAGCATCTCCCTTTTATCTATATTAATTGTAGTGATGCAGAGTGGGCACAACCCAAATTCGAACACACTTTTCTTTACCTCAATGTATAGATTCACCAATTTATAATTATGGATCAATAATGGAGATGAATTTTCCTCAATAATGTATCGGACTTGAATTATTTTCTTGTTTCATCGATTCACGTTCAGCAGCAATGACAGAAATCAACTTTTAATACGTTATATGTTCACCAATTACAATGATGTCACTCTTATAACTATCGTACTTGACATCAGTAACTCAAACATCGAAATTTCATAATAATATTGAGATATTCATTGACATTCATTGAAAAAAATACAGAAAAAAATTTGTGAAGAGAGTTGAGGAATTGTTGGTGCATATAGAAATATTTATGCAAGATGAATGAGTAGAAGGATATTTTAAAAATAAACATAATAACTAATTACATTTTTCTAGAAATTTTTGACTGTTAATTTGAAGTTATGAAGCGTTATTTACTTCTCTTAAGTAAATTTTCAATATTTTTCTTTTTTAGCGTGACAGAGCTATTTCACATTATATATCCGATGAGATGTATCTCTTATAAAGATGTATCTGAAAAACAGAAAATAAAATTTTTTAAAATTTTCATAAAAGTTAAGATTAGATGTAATTGGAGGTAAACATGTAGGAATTTATGCAAGTTTTACATTTTTATTTAGATGCTAGAATTATTTTAGACCACTTATTTTTTTACATAAATTGTACAAGAGTAAAAATTAGACAGAATACATCACCAAGTCCCTCAACTTTGCGTCATCTTTTACTTTAGCACCTCAAATGGACGTTGTTCACTTTTGACACCTGAAATAGCATATAGATGCGTCATTTTGACACCTTTTACATAATTCGCAATAATATATAGTATGCATGTATTACACACGCTATGATGTGTAAAATGTCCTATATGATGTGTAAAGTGACTAATAATAATAGAATATTTGTCATTTTTTATCCAAATAATTTTTAAAAAAATAATTTAACTAAAAAATATCAAACCCCCTCCTTTGCAAATACCTCAGCCCCCACCCCTGCGAATCATTTTCTCAAAACAAGCCCCAACTATCTTCTCCAAAACACCCCAGCCCCCCCCCCCCCCCCCCACCTGAATCATCTTCTCCAAATACCCTAGTCTCCCACCCATCTACCTGAATCATCTTCTCCAAACACCCTAGCCTCCCACCCCCCAATCATCTTCTCCAAACACCCTTTCGCCCCACCCCATCCCAAATCATCAAATTTTGCTCCAATTAAATAGAATTAAGTAGAAAAAAATTTGAATGGGACACAATAATTTTATGGCGTAACTTTTCTTCTTTTGATACGACATTTTTACCATTATCAGATATTTTTACTTTTCTTCTTTATTATTTTTTATTTCAATGTTGTCTCTCCAATGGGAACAGAAATAAGATATTCAAAATATTCATTGGGAACAAACATATTCAATATATTCAATGACAATAAAAAAAATAAGATGATGCAACATTGATAATGAAAAGTAAAAAATTTCATCCACCCCAACAATAAATTTTGTCTATTTTTGGATTATTTTTATTCAATCAAACCCCTTCTTGGAGAAAACATATCTATTTTTAATGCTTTAAAAGAAAAGAAATGATTAAAAAAAATAGTGATTATTATTTAATTTTCACGAACCCTTGAATGTGTATTTAATTTTTAAATTTTTCTTAATCATTTTTACATTAAATAAGCTTAAGAATGACAAAAATGATGGATAAAAATGAGGAAGAAATTATAAATTAATGAAAATGAGTTAATACATTATTTGTGGGCCAACCTGGATGCTACATCAGTTGAAAAGGGGCTTTCACGTGCCTTCATATAGGTATAATACACGAATCATGTCAACTCTGCAAAAGGTGCCAAAATGACACACTCGTACACTACTTGAGGTGCTAAAATGACACACCCGTTGTAAGACCCCACAAAATTTCTAAGTTTAATTCAATGCTTTAAGCTTGTCAAGGGGTCCCAAACTTAAAAAAAAACTTAGCCTATTATTGGCCTTCGAAAGTTGGCAATCTCACTTCACCACCTTAACATCCTTTAATGGTACGTATTTTTGTTAATTCATGATCATAGAGGTCCATAGGTGGTCCCGGACAAGTTTTGGGTTTTTCGGACCACGTTTAGACCACGTTGGGAAGCCCAAAATAGTGGACCAGTGCGATCTTGGCGTGCCACATCACCAATCGTGTTGGTTAATATTATTGCAGGTTGCTAGGGTTAAAGTACTGAGACTCGATAAAATGATGGCGCGACGCATCGACTATCGCAACAATACCATCGATGCGCCGCTTGATAATAGCGTCGATGCCTAGTTTCAGTCATTAAATATCCATATTTTTAAGGGCAGAAGGGTCAATTTTCCACCCCTATATAAGTCTAAAAATGGGATTTAGCTCCAATTCAACCAAAATAGAGTCTCTCTCAAGTTTCTCTCAAGAATAAGTTAGGGTTTTTAATTAAGGATTCAAATTCAATACTCAAATTCAAGAATCTCTCCATCAATTTTTGTAAAATCAAGAACTAAGGTATGTCAAGCATTGATTTATGAATTTATTTCATCCATGAAGTCCAAGAACCCTCTTTCAAATTATAAAACATGATATTTATGTTGTGGGTTGTTTGTAATCATGTTTATCTTGTTGTATGATTCCCAAGTTGCAATTTTTATGTGTTTTTTTTATGAAACTACGTTAGCATGCAAGTTGAAATCCATGAATTGAGTTGTTTATGATGTGTAAGTTGATGGTTGCAACCATGCCCTAAGTTGTGCATGTAAGGTGTTTGACAAAATGCCTAAGAAGATAGAAATTGTGTATTATAGCTCAATTGTGACTCAAATAATAAATGTATGCTTTATTCTTATGACCAAGAATGACTTCCATGATATTGTGTGCATTATGAGTATTTGATGGAATGTTCATGAGATTAGGTTGATAAAAGTATGACATGTCTATATGTAATTCCATCCATGTACAACATTATGATAACCATGTGCTTCATGAAATCCCTAACTTATTGTATTATGAATTATTGAAATTGGTCACGTGTTCAAGAAGTGTCAAGTCTTGGCAGTTTCATGCTATCACGTCCTGGGGGTACTTGTACCCGATAACTTAGTTATGTGCCTAGAGCCAATATCAGTTTTCACGATACTCTCAGTCAAGCCATGATCATTAGAATTTAGTCAGTTACATGACTCAGGAAAACTCAGTAATCTCAGTACCCTCGGTAATCTCAGTAATGTAGTAATCTCAGTAATCTCAGTCAGTTATCAGATCTCAATAGTATTCCATCAATTAATGGAAATTTAGTGAACTCTATTCAAATCAACTAAACAATACTATCAGTAACAGTTCAATTCAGTTTAAATCAGTTCAGTGTCTCTTCAGTTGGGAGTAGGATTCAGCACCGAGTGAACCCAAAGATGTGGACTCACCTGTTAGCCAGTAGAGGGTATGATCCTTAGAAGCAATCCTTGAATTCCAAAACTACGTAGCCAGTGTAGGTTGAGATGTACCCTACGAGTTTAGTGACTATACACCTCATTCGAGTTTTCCTACTAGAAGTGGCTGACGAAAGAGCTCCCTATTAGAGAGGGTTTACTCATAGTTTATCTTTACCCGTGGCACGGTACTGATACCTTTACAGGTTGGACCCCACCAGTTTAGTTTTGGGGCATGTCGATTAGATGATTGCCTCCCACAGTCTTAGTTTTGGATCCAGTCTCAGTAATAGAACTTAGTTCAGTTTTACAGTTTTAGAATTGTTAGATACAGTCGCTCAACTCAGTACGAAACTCAGCTAGTTCCATTAAAATCAGAACTGTCAGACACAGTCACCTCATTAACAGTATATTAATTTTACAAAATTCATGTTACCAGTATTCAGATTTCAGGACTGTCAGATACAGTCAATTAGACTAGTTCTTCATAATCAAACCTGTCAGAAACAGTTATTTCTTTATCAATAATATAACATCAGTTTCTCATTACTCAATACACTTAGTCATTTAGTATCCCAGTATTAGTACTCAGATATTAGTAAATCCACGTTATCAGAATTCATGAGTCAATGTTATCACGATCTCAGTTACAGTTACGTATTCATGCATATATTCTTATGTTTATGTTATTCAGTCAGTTAGTATTGTTCATGCATATGAACCATTGCATTCAGCCTACCTCACTTGTATACCAGTACATTCAATCGTACCGACGCATTTGCGCTATGGTGTTTTATACCATAGGTTCAGAAGCATGCGCTCCAAAGTATCAGTAGCATTCCAGTTTTAGCAGTCAGAGTTAGTAGTGAGTCCTCATCATTCGAGGATGTTATTATTTGATTATTTTATTTTTTTTAGTACTTAGTTTATTTCAGCAGATGGAGTTAGTTGGGGGATTGTCCCATCAACTCTTTATTCAGACAGTTTAGTTTTAGAGGCTTTTAGACTACAACACATTCAGATAGTTATTTCAGTTGTTTTGGTATTGTTATACCATATTTTCAGTTATGTATCAATATTGAACCTTATGGCCTTTCAGTTCATGTTTTCGTATTTACGATATTATTATTATTATTATTATTATTCAGTGCTCGGTTACAGATATCAATCATGGCTTAGCTTGTGGTTTCTTAGGATTATGAGCACCGTGTAAAATTTTGGGCACCAGATTCGGGGCATTACAAACTTGGTATCAGAGCCAGGCTTAACAGCATCCTAGGAAGTCTAAAAAGTCGCATCTAGTAGAGTCTTGTACATGGGTGTGTTGTGCACCACACTTATGTGCAAGAGGCTATGAGATGTTTTGGTTATAGTTTTCCTTCTTTCAGTATTCATGTCGTGCGAGTAAGCGTGAGCTCCAGCCAAACTCTTAGTTTAATCCCTTCTTCTCTTTGTTTACAGATCATGCCCCCAAAGAGGACTCAAGAAAGAGAAATAGGTGATCAGCCAGTCCCTCAGCCCTATCAACCTAACCCTTTAGGCGAACATGTCTCTCATGCAGAATTCAGGACTGCATTCACTACTCTAGCCAATTTAGTCATAGCTTAGAATGACCAGCCAGTTGTTATTCTATTCAACCCAGTGGCTAATTCTACTGCAGCCAGGATTTGGGACTTCACCCGAATGAATATTCCTCTATTCTCAGGTTCTAAGTCTGAAGAGGATCCATAGGAGTTCCTCGATCAAGTTCAAAAATTCACAGATATCATGGGAGTGACTTCCAGTGAAAGTGCAGAGTTAGCTGCCTATCAGCTACAAGATATAGCCCATACGTGGTTTAAGCAGTAGAAGGTAGATAGGGATGTAGATGCAGAGCCCATAGAGTAGGAAGAGTTTGCTACGTTCTTCTTAGGTAGATTCTTACCCCTAAAGCAGAAAGAAGCCAAAGTGTTAGAGTTCATCAACTTCAAACAAAGTAGTATGAGCGTAAAAGAATAATCCCCCAAATTCACTTAGTTAGCCAGGTACGGTCCCCATGTAGTAGCAGACAGTAGATCTAGAATGAATAAGTTTGTTTCTGGGATATCAGGTAGAGTGGTTAAGGAGTGCAGGACTACGATATTAATAAAGGAGATGGACATATCTTGGATTATGGTCCATGCTCATAAATTGAGGAGCAGAAACTTTAGAAGAAAAAAGAGGTAAAATAAGAGAGCCAGAACTGGTAGTTATAGTTTTTCTCAGCCAGGGTAGCAGGGTGGTAACCGTTCTCAGCATAGATAGAAGTTTCCAACCCCAGTTCCATCTTCAGCTAGTGCACCAGCACCAAAGTTAAGAAATAACAGTAGAGATAGGGTACCAGGCTCTAAAGCCCATGGTAGTAAGGGCACGATTTTTACTCATCCGCTCTGCGAAGAGTGCGGTAAGAATCATAAGAGTATATGTAGAGTCGGCAGTGATGTATGTTTTGGATGTGGTGAGTTAGGTCTTAAGGTTTGAGATTGTCCTAGGCCTAGCCCTAGAAGCAAGCACGGCCGTCCTTCAGCTCAGTCCGATCGCTCGAATCAGCAGGGTGCCAGTTCCAGCGTTATCAGTGGGAAACGCCCAAATAGACTCTATGCACTTCAGTCCCGATAGGATCAGGAAAGTCCTCCTGGTGCAGCCACTGGCATGTACAATTCCCTCATTTACATGTTCACATTTCTTCAAATTCGGAAGCTTCATTTTTCTTTTGTAACTCCTTTCATAGCAGTCAACTTTAAGGTCAGACCAAATATTAATAGGATTTTTTCCAGCTGCTACCCCAGTGAGCCAGTCTAACACGGCCCGACAGGCATTCAGTAACTGTCCGATTATGATATCTCAGAAAGTCAGGCCTTCAGATTCTAGTAGTAATGCCAGTATATGAAGAAAATCAATAAGGAAAGATGATTTCTGACCCATTTCTACCTCAGTGCAAAGTTTTGTAATTCAACCCTCCCGATACTTACGTTTATTTTACGTTTTAGTCCCAAGAATATAGCTTATATCCATGTGTTTTTCATAGAATAGTGTGTGTTTCAAGTTCCTCGTATGAGGAGTCTAAGTTCGTCCAATGTTGCAGATTATGTTCCATGAATTCAAAAATTCTAAACCTAGTTCGTGCAGCTCATGACTCATGCACTCATGTTATGCTTTACAGTATGCTTAGCCCATATGATTCATGACTTCACTCCTAGTATTCAGTCAAACTCAGATTATGCCACGTATTTCCTCAGTTTAGATCCCTCTGTGAAACCATAGTGTTAATATTTTATCCCGCAGGCCTCAGTTACAGTGTTAGTTCAGTAATCAATATTCAGTAAAGGAATCAGATAATTCTACAGAACCATGGCTTTCAGCTATCAGTTACTTAGCCATCAGAATTCAGTCTAACCCTCAGTTATAGAAAATCAGCATTCAGTCTCAGTTACAGTCTTAGTTACGATTACAATCTCAATTACCGTCTTAACTATAATCTCAGTCCTAGTCCAGTCAGATCAGAAACTCAGTCCAGTTTTAAGATTTACTGACCATAGCATTGCCCATCAATTACTCAGATATGAGTATTTCAGTACCTCAGTTTACAGAATATTCCTAAATCATGTTAGATGTCTAGCCTTGAGTTTCTAAGGTAATACAATTTTCCCTCACTCATGCTTAGTTACCTCATGTTACCCAGTCAGTCATTACCTTCTATGCATAACACTCTATAGTTTCAGTCCATCTATCCCAAAACAAGTGCAGTTCAGTTTTATATGTCCAGTATTCAACTATCAGTCATTCAGTTAATCAAATAAATTAGTATATCCATGCATTCGTGCTCAGCGCCCATATGAATCTCTTCAGTAGTCTCAGTTACAGTGCATAAGGTTTAGTCACATTATCTTAGATGATATTTCATAGGCCTTGCCTCCTAATATAAAAAATCCCAGCCATGTAGCGATCTCCTATTTAGATGTCCTGCTCAGGCCAGACCAAGATTTGTTTTCTCCCTACCGTCACTCGAAATCTATAGAAAAATGCCATATAAATTCTCCAGTCGAGTATAAGTTTTCATCACGAGTTAGTCCGCAAAGCCAGTAATTCAGTTTAGCAATCAGACAACAAATCCGTATGGTGTATTTTTTCATCTTTCCACCTAGTCCTACCATCATAAATCTCAAAAATATTCTTGTTCCAAGATAGAAAGTCCCAGTAGTTGCAAAATCAGCTAAGTTCATATATCATGTCTTAGCTTCAGATCCCAGATATTCAGTCGCAATTCAATTCGTAGGTATCCTATGCATTGTCCCAGTTTTCCTCAGAATCTCAGTCAAGTCAGTATTCTTCTAGGGACATAATGTCCCAAGAGGGAGATACACGATAATTCCCCGAACTCTCATGACATAAAACATGTCATTATCTCTTCTCGTAATAAATCCAGTTTGGAGTAAGCGGGTACTTATAGGTTGACCCTAAAAATCCAACCTCAGCTGTAAGCCACGTACTCAAGGTGCTCAATTCATATCACGGTAATCCAGCTCATGTATAACGTTCCAAACTCAGTTACGTTGTTATATTTCCACCCATGCATAATTAGTAATTAATCTCAAACTCGTCAGCATTTTCAGTTTAAGGTAACAGTCTTCCTTAAACTCATTCAGTTTCATGTTCAGATTTTAGTTTCAAACTCAGCATTTAGTTCCATGTTTAGATTCTCATCATAAACTTGGTATCAAATACCGTTGCCTATTTAGTCATGTATTCATGTATTGGTTCAGTCATATAATCATGCATCAGACATGCATTCTCATCGTGAGAAACTCACCTTATCAGGAATCTCAGTCGTGCATTCATGAACCAGGTACTCATGCATCAGATATGCCTTTTCAGTATGATACATTCAGATTATCAGTCATGCTATTCATAAAGTCATGTCTCGGTTGTTCATGTTCAATATGTACTTTAATTTATCGTTTCTCTCCTCTCAGTTAGTCTTATTCGAGAATGAATGTTCCCAAGGGGGAGATATTGTAAGACCCCATAAAATTTGTAAGCTTAATTCAGTTCTTTAAGCATGTCAAGGGGTCCCAAACTTAAAAAAAAAATATTCTAACTAAGTTCTAAGACTTAGCCTATTATTGGCCTTCGAAAGTTGGTAATCTCATTTCGCAACCTTAATGTCCTTTAATGGTTTGTATTTTTGTTAATTCATGATCAAAGAGGTCCATAGGTGGTCCCGAACAAGTTTTGGGTTTTTCGGACCACGTTTAGACCATTTTGGAAGCGTAAAACAGTGGACCAGCGCGATCTTGGCTCGCCGCGTTGCCCAATTACGTTGGTTGATATTGTTGCAGGTTGCCAAGGTCAAAGTACTGAGACTCGACACGATGATGATGCGATGCGTCGACTATCACATCGATGGCATCGACGCGCCGCATCGATAATAGCGTCAATGCCCAGTTTTAATCATTAAATATCCGCATTTTTAAGGGCAGAAGGGTTAATTTCCCACCCCTATATAAGTCTAAAACACGGGATTTAGCCCCAATTCAACCAAAATATAGTGTCTCTCTCAAGTTTCTCTCAAGAACAAGTTAGGGTTTTCAATTAAGGATTCAAATTCAATACTCAAATTCAAGAATCTGTCCATCAATCTTTATAAAATCAAGAACTAAGGCATGTCAAGTATTGATTTATGGATTCCTTTCATCCATGAAGTCCAAGAACCCTCTTTCAAATTATAAAACATGATATTTATGTTGTGGGTTATTTGTAACCATGTTTATCTTGTTGTATGATTTCCAAGTTGGAATCTTATGTATTTTTTTAATGAAACTATGTTAGCAAGCAAGTTGAAATCCATGAATTTAGTTGTTTATGATGTGTAAGTTGATGATTGCACCTATGCCCTAAGTTGTGCTGTTAGTAAGCAAGTTGAAATCCATGAATTGAGTTGTTTATGATGTGTAAGTTGATGATTGCACCTATGCCCTAAGTTGTGCATGTAAGGTGTTTGACAAAATGCCTAAAAGGGTAGAAATTGTTTATTATAGCTCAATTGTGACTCAAATAATAAATGCATGCTTTACCCTTATGACCAAGAATGACTTCCATGATATTGTGTACATTATGAGTATTTGATGGAATATTCATGAGATTAGGTTAATGAAAGTATGACGTGTCTATATGCAATTCCATCCATATACAACATTATGATAACCATGTGCTTCATGAAATCCCCAACTTATTATATTATGAATTGTTGATATTGGTCACGTGTTTAAGAAGTATCAAGTCTTGTCAGTTTCATGCTATCGCGTCCTAGGGGTACTTGTACCCGACAAATTAGTTATGTGCCTAAAGCCAGTGTCAGTTTTAACGATACTCTCAGTCAAGCCATGATCACTAGAATTCAGGCAGTTACATAACTCAGAAAAACTCAGTAATCTCAGTACCCTTGGTAATCTCAGTGACCTCAGTAATCTCAGTCAGTTATCAGATCTCAATAGTATTCCGTCAGTCAACGAAAATTTTGTGAACTCTATTCAAATCAACTAAATAATACTATTAGTAACAGTTCAGTTCAGTTTAAATCAGTTCATTGTCTTTTCAGTTGGGAGTAGGATTCAGCACTGAGTGAACCTAAGGATGGGAACTCACCTATTAGCCAGTAGAGGGTGTGATCCTTAGAAGCAACTCTTATGTTCCAGAACTACGTAGCCACCGTAGGTTGAGATGTACCCTATGAGTTTAGGGATTATACACGCCATTCGAGTTTTCCTACTATGATGGGTTGATGGAAGAGCTCCCTGTCAGAGAGGGTTTACTCACAGCTTGTCTTTACCCATGGGACGGTACTGACACCCTTCCCATTGGGGTTACAGGTTAGACCCCTCCAGTTCAGTTTCGGGGTATGTCGGTTAGATGATTACCTCCCATAATCTTAGTTTCGGATCCAGTCTCAGTAATAAAACTCAGTTCAGTTCTACTGTTTATGGATTGTCAAATACAGTCGCTCAGCTCAGTACGAAACTCAGCTAGTTCCATCAGAATCAGGACTGTCAGACATAGTTACCCAGTTAATAGTATATTAATTATATGAAATTCACGTTACCAGTATTCAGATTTTAGGACTGTGAGATACAGTCAATCAAACCAGTTCTTCATAATCAGAACTGTCAGAAATAGTCATTCCTTTATCAGTAATATGACATCAGTTCCTCGGTACTCAATAGACTTAGTCATTCAGTATCCCAGTATTAGTACTCAGATATCAGTAAATCCACGTTATCAGAATTCATGAGTCAGTGTTATCACGATCTCAATTACAGTTACGTGTTCATGCATGTATTCTCACGTTCATGTTATTCAATCAGTAAGTATTGTTCATGCATATGAACCATTGCATTCAGCCTACCTCACTTGCATACCAGTACATTCAATCGTACTAACTCATTTGCGCTATGGTGTTTTATTCCATAGGTTCAGAAGCACGCGCTCAAAAATATCAGTAGCATTCCAGTTTCAGCAGTCAGAGTCAGTAGTGAGTCCTCGTCATTCGAGGATGTTATTATTTGATTATTTTATTTATTTTAGTACTTAGTTTATTTTAGCAGATGGAGTTAGTTGGGGGATTGTCCTATCAACTCTTTATTCAGATTGTTCAGTTTTAGAGGCTTTTAGACTACAGCACGTTCAGATAGTTATTTCAGTTGTTTTGGTATTATTATACCATATTTTCAGTTATGTATCAATATTGAACCTTATAGCCTTTCAATTCATGTTTTCGTATTTACGATATTATTATTATTATTATTATTATTATTATTCAGTGCTCAGTTACAGATATCAGTCATGGGTTAACTTGTGGTCCTTCGGGATTATGAGCACCGTGTAGCGTTCCGGGTACCAGATTCGGGGCGTTATACCTGTACACTACGTGAGGTGCCAAAACTGAACAATGTCCACTTAAGATGTCAAAGTGAAAAATGACGCCAAGTTGAAGGATCTAGTGATGTATTCCGCCCAAAAATTAAATAGCCAACTCAAAATAGGGAGATTTTGCAAATGACCCTCTTCACTTTGTCGTACTAGGAGGAGTGATGACCTGAGAATACATGTATGAATACTAGATTGGAAGGATTCGAATGAATGATGTCATTGAGTTAAAAGGAATTTTTTAATTTTACATTAAGATATTAAAATTCAAATTCCAACTAAGTTAAAAAAAATATATTAAATGTTTTAAAAAAAATTGCTAAGACTTTTGGTGAATATAATTATTAAATTTAATATTAATTGGAGGTAACAAATGTTCAGTAAAAAATAGTTAAAGTAAGTGAGGTAATTCGAGATTATCATTGCTATAATGAAATATTGGGGTTTAACGTCACATGAAAGTGAAAATGGTACATATTAATTTGGACCCCAGCTTTGAAATCCTTCATAATCAATGGTCAACAACATCCTTCGACCTTTTTTTTTTTTTGGTTGGGTACAACATCATTCAACTTCTATGAAACTAAAGAAGCAAAACTCAACCACCACCCAAAATATCACCTACCCATCATGTCAACTCCGAAGTTGGTGGGGAAAATGAATGACACTACATTTGAGAAAACATTGGAGGAAAAGCAGGGGCGGATCTAGGAGCCCGGTGGGGTTTTCGAAAACCGAATAACTTTTGTACGTATCTACTATTTATATATAAAAATTTAATAAATATATAAGAATTATAAGTTGAAAACTTATAAACAAAACGTATTATTGATCTAGTAGAGTAGAGAAATTAGTAAAATTTTTGGTTGTGGATTCAAATACTGATTATATTAAGTCAAGCCATATATACTCGTGTGAATATAAATATTAGGAGTTTGTTAATTATGAAAGGATTTGGGTTTGGGTTTGAATTGTAGAAGTAGACTGTCTTTATCATATTTCAAATACAGTCTCTTCTTGAAATTTGTGTGAATACACAATATTTTATACTCCGAATTAATCGATTGTCAATTCATATCAATGCCTATATCAGTAGTTTTCATAATTCTAAAACTATCAACAAAATTAGGTAAAAACTAGTTGAAAAAATAAAAATTATAACATAACAAGGCCGCCAAACTTCATGCTATTTAAGCTACGCAATAATTATTTTTTCTTGCACGACCACCAACTATTGTACTATAATTTATGTAAAATTAGTAATTCAAAAGTATGATTTAGTGATCAAAAAAATGCCTGAAATATATTTATTATAACGCCATACGAGCATGTACATAATCTCCTTAAATTGTTTGCCTTAAAGCTTAAATATTTTTGTTAGTTAAAACTGAACTCTAAAACTAATTAACAAGTTGACCTTTACCTACCCATTCAAGTTGAAATTGTCAACTTTATGCAGATGCGAAAAATTGCAGTACCAAATTATAGTCAAATTTAGTCAAAAGGCAAAAAATTGCGAATCCAAAATATTACTACAGTAATAATTTATTAGGCAAAGGTTAATAAACACGTCTTTTTTAAAATCTAAAATTTTGTTACTATTCTCGTCATTTCAAAATATATGAATTATTAAATTAATTTTTAATGTCTAAAATAAATAAATTGTTTAATTTCAAAAGTTATATTGAAATTTTTTTTAAATTTTATCTTTTCATTTAATGAGTTTTTTTAAGTATTTCACATTTTATAGGAAAGTAATTTAAAAATAATTAAGAAGATAATAGTAAAAAATAATCTACAATTTATATCTTAAATATATATATATATATATATATATATTTTTAATGAATATGTGATATCTCAATAATTCAATTATGTTAGAACAGGAGGAGTATAGTGGTACTGTATTTTCTTCTTGTTACAAAATTATCCACCTCACCTAACACATGCCGCCTTTCCGCCACACAGTTTGTATAAATATAAATTCATTTTAAAACTCAAACCGCACCTACCTAACTCTTAAATCTCACAAAAATTTCCCAAATTGCTTTGCATAATCTTCTTGATTCAGACATATTGTAAAATCTGGTGTTACAATTTTTACTGCTCAATTAGGTATGTATGTGTTTTTAATTCTTCAATTCACAGATTTATTAATTGAGATTTATTTTTCTTAGCTTTGTTTTGTGTTCTAGAAGAAATTAATTTTTTAGAAATTAGTGTGGGATTTGTAAGTCAACTATATATTTTTTTTACGGTATAATTTTTTTTTATATATATCTAAAATTGGTTGTTAAAAGAGGCTGAATTAGGCAGCGTGAGGTTTATTCTTTGGATTAAGCTTTTACTGTTTAACAAGTCAATTTTTATGGATAAGTCAACAAATTTCTCGATTTTTGATACATTGGGTTGATTTATATATCTGCTTTAGAGTATTGAGCTGTTCAGTTTTTTAATTGTCCAAAAGTAATCCCTTGTTCAACGGAAAATCTAATTTGAACCTTTGAAATTTTTTCTAAAACGAAAAAGTTGAACCCTTTTTTAGAGAAAAAAATTGCATCTTCCAAAGGTGCAAATTATGAAATTAGTTTCTGGGGCTATGGATGGTGCTGCTGATAAGCTTGGACCCTTGAATGCTACGATCATGTAAAATCTGTGCTATTTAAGGACCCTTGATCTAATACTTTTGCTCTAGAGTACTGAGCTGTTCAATTTTTTAATAGTCCAAAAATAGAGATAAGGAAGAATCAGACATCACATTTTCCATTTTTTGTTTGTTATCTTACTCTTCTTTGCCATCAGGTGAACAAATTTTTTTCCTTTTTTTTTGCTTTTAAAAGCTTTAATATTGCTGTTTTGGGGGTAGATTTTGAGATAATTAATTGTGGGTTCTTGAAACATTTGGATTTAGCAGGCAGCAGAAGATTGGTGACATATAAAGTATTGTTCAGCTCTTTCTGATTTGAAAAGATACATTTTCTTGTGGTGTTGGTGGAGTGGAGACTATGGAGGTTAGAGTTTCACAGAGTCTTCAGTTGTCCTCATGGATAAATTCAGATAAGATAGTAAGGAAACCGAGTGGTTCATTGCGTTTATCTGATAAATGGAAGGATAAACCAAGGCATCGGATAGTCGTATCCTGCCATTTCCAGCCTAGAAAAGCTGCATATTCTGAGAGAGGAGTACAGTTGAAAGTTTCTTGTTCTTCTCACAATGTGCAAGGTATTTACTTGTTTTTGCAGTCCCATATTCCAAGAATATGCATAATTCAATTCAGTACAAGAAATTTTAGTTGTGCATTGTATGCTTCAAGCATGCGACTCATGCTGAGTTTAATATAAATATGTATACATGTGCGCATATATAAAAATATACACATATTCAATTGAATGAAGTGGGACCAGATGAAGCGAAACGGATGTAGAGGATTCATATAACCAACCATAACTAGCTTGGGACTAAGGCATAGTAGTCGTAGTGGTATTAGTAGTTGTTACACATATTCAATTGAATGAAGTGGGACCAAATGGAGTGAAATGGATGTAGAGGATTCATATAACCAACCATAACTAGCTTGGGACTAAGATATAGTAGTAGTTGTTGTTTTAGTTGTCTGTGGTATGCTTGAATCGGGGGTGCTGTGTGATAAGAAGGTGCCGCCCAAGCTTAAAGGCAAATTCTATAGGGTGGTAGTCCGTCCGGCCTTGCTGTATGGAGCGGAGTGTTGGCCAGTTAAGAACTCCCACATCCAAAGAATGAAGGTGGCAGAAATGCGGATGTTGCGCTGGATGTGTGGACTGACCCGAGGGGATAGAGTTCGGAATGAGACTATCCGGGAGAAGGTTGGTGTGACTTCAGTGGAGTGTAAGATGCGGGAAGCACGATTGAGATGGTTCGGACACGTGAAGAGGAGGGGCACGGATGCCCCGGTCCGTAGGTGTGAGAGGCTAGCGTTGGATGGTTTTAGACGGGGTAGGGGTAGACCGAAGAAGTACTGGGGTGAGGTGATTAGGCGGGACATGGAACAGTTACAGCTCACCGAGGACATGACCCTAGATAGGAAGGTATGGAAGATGCGAATTACGGCAGAGGATTAGGGCCAGTTCGGGTCGCTAGTGTAGGGAATAAATTGGTGGGGGTGTATTCCTGTTATGATTCCGTATTCAATGTTCCGTGTTCCGTGTTCCATGTTTATTACGAATATGTGTGCTTTCCTTTGCTGTATATTCCTGCATTCCTGCTTTACTCTGTTTTATATTCCTTATGGGTGCCGTATCTATGTTATGTCATCTGCTTCTGTGCTGTACTATGTGTTGTGTGATATCTCGTGACTTGAGCCGGGGGTCTTTCGGAAACAGCCTTTCTACTTCATCAGAGGTAGAGGTATGGACTGCGTACATCTTACCCCCCCCAGACCCCACTAAGTGGGAATACACTGGGTTTGTTGTTGTGGTATGCTTGAATCATGCAATTGAATGTTGCTGGCTTTGAGTAGTTTGCTTTCTTGGGGATAATTTGTTGGTGAGCCTATGCCCCATTGTACCTACATGGGTTTGAAATTTGGTTGAAATATTTGAGAAAATTAACTTATTGGTTGTAAATTTTTGGCCTATATCCTTTTAACGATTTAAAAAAAATAATTTTTGGTGATATCCTAAGCTCCTCCCATCCCTGTTTCTTTTGTCTTTTATTTATATTCTTATTCTTTGGACTAGGATGCTCGATTTGCTAATTAAGATCACCTTTAACTGCAATTAGAATCCCCTTGAGCCTAAAAAAAAAAAAAGAGGATATCCCCTTAAGCAGCTAAGTTCAATGAAATTGAACAGATAGCTTGCTTTTGATGATGATAGTCCTCTTTCTGCAACCATGCGCAACTCATATGTACAGCTATTTCACCTTCTTTCTTTCACGCTTCAAAAATGTAGACACAAGAGAAGACGGCGAGGACACATATTTCTCTCGGTCATTTTGTTGGTTCAAAGAGAATGAGGGAATATAAAACTGATTTCATGGGGAAAAAATTTGAACATATCTATCATTCCTTCTTCTATTTAAATTTAAGTTTCTCTATTTAGAATTTTTTTTTTTTTTTGTGGGGGGGCAAACCTTACCCCTACCTTTGCAAGGTAGAGAGGATATTTCTGATAGACCACTGTCTCAAAAGAAATGTTTCCGAAGCAGAATTGCAAGAATAAAACACTGTGTAATCTTAAGTATAAAAAATGACGCCTTTTGGTACAAACCAAATAATATGTTGTAGTGTCTTCCCTACTTTTTCTTGATTCAATATCTTGGGACATTGTATAGACTTGGAGCTTCAATCTGCAAGGCTTGTTCTCCATTCTCTTTTCACTTTTACCAACTAGTTAACCCCTTGTTCTCAAGTAATCTAAACCATATGTGTGACAGTGAGGTAAAGTTTATTGTACCTTTCAACAACTAGATTCACCAAACGTGAAAAAGACATTTTATTCATACAGAGATTAATACAACTTGGTCTTAAGTACACAGGTCAAACTTCAATAAATGATGCACTGTCTGAGCTAGTACTCTTTGGAGAATAACTGAGTACACCACACACAGACCGTCTTCAGATGAATTCCCATATAAATAGTCTTTCTATTAGATACAAGACAGAGCTTAGAGGACATCAATTACAGGAGAATGGCCAAAACAACAACAATGAGATAAAGTTTCTACACAAGATGCGCTTCCCGGACTAACACCTGGTCACTATAAACACTTTAATAAGGGGCTCCTTGTTTTTGAGCTGTTCACCCTTTACCCATTTCTTTATTACCAAATATTAGGACAGCATTGACTATGAGTAGGTAGTGCAAATTCCTGCTTCAACATTTTCCCGCAGACTTTGGATAGCATCTGAACTTTTCATGATTCACAGCCTTATACAGTTACCAGTGAACATCTCCCAAGGGACATTGCCTACAAGAATCCAGTCCCCGTCCTTATCCTCATAGGAGAGTACATCATCAGATTCAAGAAGCAAATCCTTCAGTTTGCTCTCATTTAACATTTGCTTCCCTAGAGCTCCATGAGATCCATATTAACCAACGGTAAAACTGAACATATTTTCAAGAGCAGAAGAAAGCTCCTGGTTTGCAGAATGGGTTCTCAGGTCCACTTTCCTCAAATAAGGACCACCATCCATGCTGACCTTAATGAAGAGGCAGTAGATCCACTTTTTCCATCCACTTCTTGATTGTTCTTCAGTGTAGGAAACCAACACATTCTTTCTTAAGGATCAAATTGGTGGCCAACACACAACCTGTGCCTTGGTAGCAGGGGAACTACTTCCAGCACGATTTGAAGAGCTCTGATTCACAGCACAAGGCCTTTTTTGAACTGCATTTTGTGTTATTGCCTCTTTCTTAGGTGGTTGCTCCTCAGAACGAATGTTTAGGAATTTCAGTCGAAATATAATCCAGTTGAAAGCATAACACTGCATGAAGTTTACATATTTCAATAGGAAGCCAAGCATGTTTCAAATCTGAATGTTGGGAGCATCATATTACCTTTCAAGTTTTGTCAGCTATTAATTTCAGACTTGGATTAGCACCTTAATTAGGATCTAATCTCACAATTAGGTTTAGTTTGTTTTTCCTGGGTCAGTAAATATGAGTTGGTCTTTTTATAATTTTTCGTCTGTGAAGTTCAGTGTCCTCTGGGTAGCAAATATTTCAGCAAGGATGACTTTATTTATATAACCATGCTTGTAATTTAGTAAAATAGGGCCATGAATTTGGATTTCATACTTTCGATGGGTTTCTGAACTTAAATTGTATTATATAGCTCCAAGAAGAATCAAGTAGACTTCCAGACACCTGCCATTACATACTTAACCTGTGGTTGCTCGGTTGGTTCTATTTTCCCTATATATTTGATTAGCTAACTGCAGCATTACCTTGTCTACCAAAGGAGTCGGCACCTTTTACGCTTTGTTTTCTTCCATGCGAAAGGTGGGGGAATATTTACATTTTCTTAATTTGTATGACCGTTATTATACCTTTCATGCATGGGCATTTTCTGGAAGCACCTAAAACTATATCCACCTAATAGCTGACAACTGGACGTTATGATTCTGTAATAAGGCCCACCACATATACACATTTTTACTAACAATGTGCATGGTTAAATTTAACACTAAAGCATAATATGCTAATCCATTTCTTATTGAACTGTGGTGTTTGTTTTATAGCTTCAGTTTTGGAGTCTGAATGTCTTTCTGCATCAATTGAAGAAATCGAGACATTGAAGGTATAGTAATATGTCCTTTTGCCTCCTTACCTTTTCATTCAGCTAATCTAACACTGTATCGGACTCTCATGTATGTTCATATATTTTTCATGTTGCCTATCTTTTCAATATCCATTCCATTGGGAAATCTACCTTGGTTGGAAACTTGCAAAACACAAAAGGAAATAAAAGAAATAAGGAGAACGTATAAACAGAGAACATTAAGTGATAGGTGGAGAAAACTTATCATTTAGTTGCTATAGAGAATTGAATTGAACGAGTTGTTGAATGCACTTTCCTCTATCTCGTTTTCTTCCCCTTTGGGTTAACCAAAAAAAGGAAGGAATAAAACATAGTTGTCTCCTTAATTTTCCCGTCCTTCTATTTTCAAAGACAATTGTTAAGGATGAATAAGAAGTTGCTTTGTGTATTAGACTGGCTTCTGATAGCTTCACTTTCCTTTTAATTCCAGAATAAAGCAGAGGAGGTTGAAGAATATCTAGATGGACGATGTGTATACCTTGTTGGTCAGTTTACTGATGTCTTTTCTGCTTAAATAGCTACATATGAATTTTCTTTTAAATAGATCATGGCTCATGCAAATCCTGTTAGATCTCATTTATTTACGAGTTTTTTATTTAAATGCTTATCCACTTCTGGTGTCTTGCTAGATTATACAACACTTTTTCCTCAATACAGGAATGATGGGCTCCGGCAAAACAACTGTGGGCCGAATTTTGGCAGAAACACTGGGATATTCCTTTTTCGACTGGTAAGCTTAAATAACATATATCTTTTGGATTCTGTTCTCTGTATATTGTAGATTCAAGAGAAGTGTCATTTCAACAGTTTGTTAGGGCTATATAAGTAATGGCATGACTAGTGAAGCTCGAGTATCTAGCTTCCTTCTTTCCATTAACTATCCTTTGACACCTTCTACTCCAGTTTGTGGTGGTTATTTCTTCTAATAAGTGTGAGTCGTTCTCTTTTTTCCATCCTTCAGTGACAGATTGATAGAGCAGGCTGTTGGTGGAACTACTGTAGCTGAAATCTTTGAGCTTTGTGGAGAGAACTTTTTCAGGGATAGTGAGGTTAGGAGCTACACAACTTTCTTTTGCTTTATCTTGTTCTTGCTGCCACATATTGAAACGACAATTCTGTGTTAGACGAAGTGCTTGACTAATAAAATGAGGTACTGCAAGTGTGTTAATAAGTTGGAGTCTTTTTATAGTCATTATCTTCAGTCTAGTTTTGAATAAGGAAATTGAAGTGAAACTTTAACCAGATTGAACTTAGTGATGAATGAGTTTCCATCTTTGACATTTCAGGTTGAATCTGCACATGTAAACTTGCATTGTAGCTTCTGGCCAAATAATTGAGTTTCCACTTTGTGGGAATACACTGGGTATGTTGTTGTTGTTACCTCTGTGACAACTTTACTCAAATACCCAGGTATTTATTACTTTACAATAACGAAAAAGGACTATTAATTACATTTTGTAAGGGACATGAACTTTAATAAATTTTGTAAATTTCAACAAGGAATTTGGAACGTTAAAAGCTCTTGTAACTTGGAATATGAGAAATTAAAAGATGAAGTTGGGTACGTCTTGATTTTTGCCATTTCTCGATACATTCCATCTTACATTCCTTCAGCCAATTCTGCCATTTTTATTCTATCATTCATGGTCTTTTTTGGGTAATTTTTATTTATAATAACCAAATAAATCTAATGTCTTGATCAAATTGTCAAATGCTACTCCATGTCGTGAACAATTTTTATTGGTATTACCATTTGTTTGACTGTTTCTTTCCATTTAATTCTTGATATTAAATGATTTTCATTCTGTATGTTCTATTTAGACAGAGGTATTGCAGAAGCTATCTTTGATGCATCGGCTTGTTGTTTCAACGGGTGGAGGTGCAGTTGTTCGTCCCATTAATTGGTACGTGAATCAGATTTACATTAATGAAGTTTTTGTAACTCCTGGATTCTGTTCTGTGGGCCTTTGGTGACATGCTTATTTGACTGCTATTAATGCTTTTCAGGAGACATATGCACAAGGGTATTAGTGTTTGGTTAGATGTTCCTTTAGAAGCTTTGGCCAAGAGAATTATTGCAGAAGGAACTAAATCTCGTCCCCTTTTACATGAAGAATCAGGAGACGCTTATGATAAGGTAGCTTTTCCTTTCATTAGGCAGTTGGAATTTCCTGTTTTGATTTGTATGCCTTGCGCCAAAGCAGATATGTTTTGTGTTCTTCCTGTTGATACGTCTTTGTCTTTGGTTAGACTTTGAAGCGGCTAACTACTTTAATGGAGAAGAGGGGTGAAAATTATGCCAATGCAAGTGCCAGAGTTTCACTAGAAAGTATGAATTCCTTGTGCTTTGCTTCTCCTTGTCCATACGTTTTACTTCTTGAGAATTAATTTTTCATAACGAAGAATCACATATTCTTCTTCAGAATGGTACTTTTTTTGGTCTGTATGCTGAATTATAGATGTTTCCTTTTTGTAGATATTGCAGTGAAAAGGGAGAAAGATGTCTGCCATATTACACCTACTGAAATTACCTTAGAGGTCCCTACCATCTCTTGGCTTCTTGGCTTATGCTTCTTTCACGCACGTGTGCTACTGCTCATACGTATTTTTGACTTAAACTGAAAGCGATTATCTCTTTTGCATTCCATTTCCGTGTGCACGTGCATCGATGCATTTCTTGACCATTTTTCAGTGATGTTCTGTGTTCGTTGCTTCATGTACAATACAAATAGATCTCAAGCGTCAGCCAAATTCAATATACTTCTCGCTAAACTACATCCATTGTATGCATGTGTGCAGGTTCTTATACAAATTGAGAACTTCTTAAAGCACCAAAAGAGTGTAGTTGTGCTATAAGATTCTTCACCAATCGTGTGGAAGTGTGGGTGGTTTGATGCTCTACTTGATCTTTGCTCATTTGACAAGGAGGCTAGGGCACGATTTTAGGTGTTTGAGACACTCAAGATTTTGGTAATGTTTTGTTTCTGTTGTGCACTGCATATGTAATGTACGTAATCAAAACCGTTTTTGAAACTGTAGTCTATCCTAAACATCCAATTGTTGTATACTAAGAATGCAAACCCAGTAATTATTTCGTTATTCCAAAGTCTCCCACAGAAATAAATAACCAAATTTCTCAATATAGAGAATCAGATTTCAATCTCCCATTTAGATCTGCAGATAGCTGTTTTTAATTTTAGTTTAAGCCATGGCCATGGAAAGGAAGTGATACTTTATTTCTTTTGTTTGAATTAGCAACATTACCATTTACTGATGATGGGATACTACCAACCAAATCGATTTCACCAACTAAAAATTGTGGTTTATTTTGTATTGTCTAAATCTGAAATAAAATAGAATTGAGTTATGCTACTTAGTACTGCTTAATATTCTTTATCTGACGAAACAAGAATACTTGGAAGCTATTTCATTTCTAGACAACAATAAGAAATATTTGGAAAGGGCAAGGTGTAATTGGCGTACCAAATTGTAAAAGCTATGCATTTTTGAAAGATCCAACACACATTCAATGGTATTTTTGAAGAGTCCTAGTGATAGCTGTTTAATGCCGAGTTTAGGATGATAAAGCAAATAAGTAAAAGAGCAGTCTGATGTACCAAAGCTCTCGCCATGCACAGGGTTCGGGAAAGGACCCGACCAAAGGGTCTATTGAATGCAGTCTTACCTTGTATTTTTGCCAGAGGCTGTTTCATTTATCTCACAAGAAAATATGCAAGCGAGCGATGAAAAACTCGATGTTAGAATTACAATGTCAAAGTGAACTACCAAAGCAAACCTTGAAGTCTGCATTAATCCGAGGCAATCCTGCTTTTAAAAAGTTTTGTTCCTTGACATTATGATACAGGAGATTTTGTACACTTCAGATTCTGTAGTATTTTCCCATTTTGAACCCAACAGACTATTTTTGGACAGTGAAGAATCATACAGCCAACTGACCCCCAATTAACTTGGTATTGAGGTCCGTAGTAGTTGTTCGAAGACAACTGAGTATTTCAAATACGTCTGACTGAATGCATTGTCAGTAGGGAAATCAATAGAGCTTGGTGCTAGGAAGTCCCCAATAGTCAACATATTGTCGTTACAAACTGTGAAGTTGAGAGAAATGCATTTGAGTCTGCAAAGGATCTTAGCTGGAATCCTGACGAGCAGACAAGCTAGGTTTGTTTAAGACTTCAGCAGAATTGCACAGAATTGTCGAGATATTTGAAACTAAAGCAGCCATGGGGTTCGGTTCTTGTCAAAAAGTTGACTGAACCATTTCTAACAGTGTTCAGTGACAAATACAATCTTTTGCTCACCATCTTTCTTACACTAGAATTTATTCCAAGAATTTAAGGAGCTGCTTTCCAGAAATGTGTTCTGAAACACAACTCACAATCTACAACTGCCCCCATTCTGACACTGAAATTTGAACCAGAAGCACTTAACTTTATCTGAAAAATGGCCTATGGAATATTCAAAAATGTGGAAATATTGATTCTTGAGGGTTTGGACTTGAGGTTCCCTGCCGGTATCTGAATTTATGCTTTCACATATTGAACTCTCAGAGACATAATCGCAGCACTTTGATGTGACCCAAACATGCAAAATGTGAAAAGAAAGCCCTCATCTCATGCATGACCAGCACCTTCAATCAGCATAGAAACTCATCAGCCTTTCAATCAAAGAGATTCAGCATATTATCATGAAGATTAACAAAATCACATCAAATCAGCAACAGTAAATTCAAGAATCGTATTCCTCATCCAGTGTTTTGTAAAAGCGTTAGATGGGACATGGATGAATGAATTTTCTTAAAAGTTTATACATTACTCCCTCCATTTTAATTGTTTGTCTGGTTTGACTTGACACAGAGTTTAAGAAAGTAAAGAAGACTTTTGAATTCTGTGGTCTTAAGCTAAAGATATGTAGAATGTACCAAAATGTCTTGCAATCTTGTGGTATTAAACATGTCATGAGGAAAGTATAAATTAAAGAGTTGCCAAAAAAAAGAAAGTGACATTCTTTTTAAAATAAACTAAAAAAGAACGTACGACAAACAAATTGAAACGGAGATGAGTAATAAACTAAGCGTAAATTATAAATGAGTATTATGAAATAATGCATTAAGATGAATAAATCCTGAAAGTACTTTTGAAACGTATTGTTTAAACAAACCATAAAATATTCTTTTCAGGACATACAAAAAAAAAGTGACCACGTGAGAGGGGAGTAATACTTTATGATTTGAGAAACATAATTAATCAATAATGTACTGGATACACACGGTGATATAAGAGTGAAATAAAAAAGGAAAACAAGAGGTATGAAAATACATGGGGATCCAACCACAGAGAAACTCAACTATAAAAAGTCGCAACAGTGAGAAGACAACCACAACAATTATTCAATTTGGACTTTCAAGCATAGGCTTCACTAGCTTAAAGTACCTGATGAAAATCTTCATTAAAAAGAGAAAGCAAAGTGATATAGATAATGAATAGAAATAAGACAGACACAGCTACTATAAGAGCTTGTTTGGATGGGCATAAGCTAAAAGCCGTAAGTTATGATTTCTAATTTATGGCTTTTGGCTTATTTTTGTTATTTTGGCTTAAAAAAAGTGGTTAAAAGCACCTTTAAATTTTACCCAAACACTACAAAAGTGCTTAAAAACTACTTTGGTTTAAAAGCACATAAATTAAGCCAATCCAAATAGGCTCTAAGTCAACCGTATAAAAATACTTAACTCATACATCTAATCATTATACGTGTTCCTTAAAGCTAAAAACATAAAGCTAATGCTTGTGAGAAAGCAATCAACTGGAGCATATATAAGCATTTTGATTACCTAACTCTGAGATTATGTCTAGTAAAAACGGGGAAAAAAGGATCATTGTTAATTATTTAATGTTTATAAATTGTTATGGAATGCACCTAAGGGTGTGGCCTAGTGGTTCAGTGAAAGTGGGTTGAGTACCATGAGGTCTCACGTTCAATTCCCAACAGAGATAAACACTAGATGATTTCTTCCTATCTGTTCTAGCCTTGGTGGACAGAGTTATCTGATACTTGTTGATGGTGGGAGATGACAGATATCCCGTGGAATTAGTCAAGGTGTGCACAAGCTGGTGCGGACACCACAATTATAAATTAAAAAAAAGTTCCGAAATCTCCTTTGAAGTTTTTTTCCCCATTTAGTATGAGATTAACATCTATTTTAATTACTTTGACATTATTAGAAGATAAATAACGTCTTTTAATATCAAACAAAACAATACTAAGTTTTTGACGAAATGAGTGAATTAAAGGCATGGAAGGACAAAATGAAGTTTAAAGCCAAAAGTAGTGGTAGATTATAAGTTAACCTGAATAAAAAATTGAAGATAGAAAGGCAGAATGAATAAAAAGAGCAAAGGATTAATTGACGAAGCGAGTGAGTGTCAACCAAAAGTTTGCACTATGGAGAATCACCTTAGAGTGGTGTAAGGATTTTAGAATAAGTAGAACTAGAAGTAGGACTGAATACATGCACTGCAATTTTAGGCTGTATGAGAAGACTGAAGTTGAGGTGAGATATGGGATGGCGGCGCCAAATGCAAACAATTCAAATTTTAGGCTTGTTGTTACAAGAGATTGGAATGATATGAAGATGTTACACATAGGATTGAAATATAGAAGTTCTCGGATGTTATGTGCTAGAAGGATGCCTACCAAAGTGAAAAGTAAGTCCTATAAAGCAACTACAGAAGTGTTGTGGACTTGGATTGATTCACAGGGTGATATATAAATTCAGCTCGTTAAAGAGAGACTGAAACCTTATTGTTCAATGGAAGAGAGAACTCCGATCTCTTCAACTCGTTTGAGGAGACTGAAACCTTAGAATTCAATGGAAGAGAGAACTTCAGTCTCTTGTTTTTGCTAAAATTTGACTTATTGATTTATTCATCAAAACTCCCTTTAAATAGGAATATTAAATGAATAGTCTAGTCCTTATGGAAGTAGAAAAAATAAAATCCTATTCTGAGAAATCTAATCCTTGTGAAAGTAGGAAACATAAAACCCTATTCTAGAAAGTCTAATCCTTATGAAAATAGAAAATATAAAACCCTACTCTAGAATAATAAATAAAACCATTAAAATATAATTAAATATTTAATTAATTGACTTCCACGAATCCACAACATTACTCCCCTCACGTTGAAAGCGCTTGTCCTCAAGCTCGAATTCCAGAGAATAGTGTGAACTGAATCATCCAATAGCAGCCCTAGCCAACTTCTCTTGAAATTGACGTTGATATATTTCAACTTCACTAATTTGCCGGAGTGTGACTAATTTGCCCACCGGGTTGCTACTTTCACTAGGTCCAAATCGCTGGAAATAATATTTTTGTACTTTTCTCCAACTCATTGGTCCCTTTGCTCGTTTAAGTTGATAATACCCTAATTGTGCTTCTCCCAATATGTGAAACCCAACCACTTCAACCTTTTTTGATTCCTTTATATGTTGATTTTCAAAAAATTATTCACAATAATGTCCCAAATTAATTGGTTGGTGACATGATAAGTAAGAAATTTCATCTTTGTATACCTTGGTAATGTCAAGTGGGAATTACCATTTATTGGATGATTCTGATCGATCAGTTGATTGGGAGGTTTATTCCATTTAGTAGTAGGATCTGTTGATATACCAATCATCGGTATGCTACTCAACTCAGTTCCAAGGATTGCTGGTTTTGTGAATCCAATTTCCAAGCTAGACAATTGTTCTTGTATGATTTGGACAATTCTTTTGTCGAGGCATTCTTCCATTGCTGCAATTTTAGAATCCACTAGGGTTTCTGTTATTGCACGTTCTTCTTTGAATTCAGAATTGATCATATCGCCCATTGTGTTAGGCTCTAATACCAAATTGTTATAGAACTCTTGGGAAAGGATCGATTCACAGGGAGATATATAAATTTAGCTCGTTAAAGGAAAACTGAAACCTTAGAGTTCAATGGAAGAGAGAACTCCGATCTCTTCAACTCGTTTAAGGGAGACTGAAAACTTAAAATTCAATAGAAGAAAGAACTCCAATCTCTTATTTTTTTGCTGAAATTTTTCTTGTTGATTTATTCATCAAAAACCTCCTTTAAATAGAAGTATTACATCAATAGTCTAATCCTTATGAAAGTAGAAAAAATAAAACCCTATTCTAAAAAGTCTAATCCTTGTGAAAGTAGGAAATATATAACCCTATTCTAGAAAGTCTAATTCTTATGAAAGTAAGAAATATAAAACCCTATTCTATAATAATAAATAAAAGGCCAAACCCATAGATAGCCCCTTAAACTTGTCCCTAAAATTCACTTAGGCCCCTAAACTAAGACTTGTACCTATCAAACCCCTAAACTCCCCAATTTTGTTCCTATTGGGCTTTTTTTGCCCACATGGCACTGCGCGTGCTGTGCAACCGCCTGAGACGCGTGAAAACTAAAAAAATTGTCCATGTGGCAAAAGTTAACGTTAAATAACGTTACTTTTGCCATTCCCTTCAATTTCCCTCTTTTTAACCTAAATTTACTCTTCTTCTTTATTCATTTCTCCTCCATAGATGAGTTCTCATCAGCTTCTCTCATCTCACTATCAAAGTTATCTCCTAATTTCTCTTAAATTATTTTTTTCTCTCATTTTTTATGAGAATGTCAGAAAATTCCGTCAATATTGATGTTCTCTATTTGTGTTACTGTTCCGAATTTTGTCCTTTAAGAACTTCAAGGACTCCTTCAAATCTGGGTCATAGATTTTTTGGATGTAAAGTTCCAAAGGTTTGTATTATTTTTACAGATTTTAATTATTACTTGTTTTGGTATTTTTTTTATTATTCTATTATTTTTTTCATTTTAGGAAAATGGTAGATGTGGGTACTTTAGATGGATTGATTCAAAACCTTTAATATCTGTGCATTAATATCTTGAGGTAGAATCGAGCTTAATGATTAGGTGCAAAGATGGTGAAAATTCGTGTGATCAATTGAAGCAAAAGGTCAAAGGTGTTGAACAAGAAAGGGACACTTTGTGTGAGAAATTGAAAGATAGTGAAGGAAAGTTGATTGCATTGAGGGAAAAGTCAAAAAAGTTAAACTTGAAAGGGAATGTGCTAAGCTCTGAATAGACTTGTTCTACTTCTTCTCATTATTCTAACTGTAAGGTGGTTCTTTAATATGGTGTAAGGTGTAGCAGTTAATTTTGCCTATTGAATAGGCAATTGGATATTGTAATGGTTAGTTTGTAGTAGTTGTTTCGTTAGTTTGTAGTAGTAGTAGTTTGTAGTAGTTGTTTGTTCAGGTTGTAGTTGTCCTAGTTTGTAGTAGTTGTTTGGTTTGTTTGTAGTAGTTGTTTGGATGAATTGACATATTTTTGTATGACAATCTCATTGTCAATTGGCTACTTTGTGTCTACTTATGTAGCTACTGAAGGTATTACCATACAACCTATTTATAACTACTGAAGGTTATGATAAAAATGAACTATATTACAAGTGCAAGCAGTTGGATATCATATTAACACAGCTCAAGATTGAGCTAAAAACTGCATACATGATGTAAAGGTGTTCAAAAAAGGCTCAACATTGAGCAGAATAGTTCTACTGCAGCATACACCAAAATAATTAATTGTTGCCTAAGAAAAAGTTATTAAAAAACTAGTAACACAATTTGTTCAAAGACATTATCCCTCATTACAGTGCAAATCATTTCTAAATGAACTACTTCTTTGAAGATCCAATTGATGAAGAAGACTTGGCTGCTTCCACTTTTTTTCTCTTATTTGCTTTCATTTGTTGTAATTGTGTGGTGGTGACTGCATCTTTTCCATTCCACTTTAGGCCACTAGGTTTAAAACCAATATCTATAGTGGTTGGTGAAGCACTCCTTAAATTTATACCTCCATAAAGAACCCTCTCACTTGATGTACCTGGCTGCAAAATTAGACAAAATTGTAAGATAGTGAACATTGAAAACTTGAATGAAAACATTAGGGCAAATATTATTATAGGTAAATAATGAGACAGAAATAAATACATTGTACACGTGGGTTCTAGTTGTTGGATCAGAGTAAACACCAAAACCAGTTGCAGGCCTTTTGTATCTAGTAGCAGCAGCAAATGAGGTAGCATTGTATGACCTCTTGTTAGTCGGCAAAAGTGGTACTTAACTGGAAGAAACATTTCCTCCACTTTCAAATGGGGTCCCTCTTGCATTGGCTATTTTTCTTGGAAATCCTCTACCACTCCCTCCTTGACCTCTACCAATTCCTCCTTCACCTTTCCTATCAGCACCAAATTGACCACTACCAGAACCATCATCCCTACCAGAACAACCTTTACCTATACCAGCAGCACCTTGACCTCTACCAGCAACATCTTGACCTCTACCAATTCCTCTTTTACCTCCCCTATCAGCACCAAATTGACCACTACCAGAACCACCATCTCTACCATAACAACCTTTACTTCTACCAGCAGCACCTTGACATCTATCAGCAGTACCTTTACCTCTACCAGCCACACTTGACACCTTTCTTTAAGGTTCTCTTGGCACAGCAGCTATGTCAGCACAAATAGATCCTGATTGACTGGATTATGTAGTTGCATATGTATGAAAGATGGAGCTTGACTGTGAGTAAATGCAACACAATATTTTTAATATTTTTCAATAATAATATTAAGCAGGAAAAAAAATAATAATACTAAGCAAGACAAAAATATCAAGGCAGCAGAACATATATAACTTACTCTTGTTGTCTGACTTTAAGTGTAGGTATGTCTTGCCATTGCACTGGTGTCACCACAAATAGAACTTGATTGTGATGGTGGTGGATTCCATGAAGCTTCAGGCTGACAGCTAGGTTAACTACTATTACTGCTCCCCATCCCATTCTAACATACAAATAGAAATATGAAAAGCTAAGAAATATGTTAAATTTACAAACTATTATGAAATTCATTTAAGGCTTACCATTTTGGCACATACAGTCTTGTTATGGCCAACTTGTTTGCACCTTGAACAAGTGATCTTGACACCTTTTTTTGAGAGTTTTCCCCACTTTTTTGGCTCATCCTTCTTCTTCCTTCTGTTCTTGCCAGGTCTGCCTGGCATCTTTCTTGATTTTGGAGGTTCAATTGATGGGTTTATGGTTTCCGGCCATATTCTCAAATTAGTAATTAGTTGATTGAAATGGCTATAAGACTTAAGAAAGGTTTCTTTCTTATACCAGTGCTCTACATGCTGATCAGGATCAACATTCAAGTAATAATAAGTACAAATGGCATGAGGACAAGGAATACCTCTTAACATCCATAACCTACAATCACAATACTTCTTGTCCAAGTGAACAACAAATGTGTAACACCCATCCTCAATTTCAAAACTATTAACTCCATTCCATAGAACTCTACACCTATTTGAATATTCCTTGTTAGCTTCTAAAATAGTTCTTGCCATAGGTGCAATGTCTGAAATCCAGGTTTCTGCAAATTTTATCATATCTACATGTCTATTTATCAGTTGATGGCTGATATCCTTTAATATTATGATTATGGACTTATGTCTAGCAGCTAAGATCCAAGAATTGAAAGTCTCACACATGTTATTTTCTACAATATCACATTTAGAATGTGTTTTGAAATATGACCTACACCAAGAAGTAGGAGGATTAATCAACATGTTCTCAGTTATTTTTTTCTTACCTAGCCTTGACATTGTTTGCATCTCCTCTCTAAACTTTACTTCAAAACTTACTTTTGCACATCTCCAAAACTGTTTCCTTCTCTCTTCCCCTCTCTAGTGCATATGCCAATTGCTCCAAATATGTCTGGCACACATTCTTCTCTCAGCATTTGGTAGCAGATACATCAAAACAAGAACAAGACCCTGTAATAAGTATTAAGTATTATTAAAACAGGAATATTATTGGAAAATAAAGTCAAGTAATGAGAAAAATAATTAAGTGGTGGTACCTTTTGTTGGTCTGACATTACAGTCAAGCCTTCACCAGTTCCCAGATTTAGATCTGCAATCAGATACCTTATGAACCAGTCCCAACTATGTTTTGTTTTAGTATCCACAACTATTCATGCAATAGGATACATTTGATTGTTGCCATTTTTTCCCACAGCAACCAAAAACTCACCTTTACAAGCTCCTTTGAGAAAGCATCCAGCAAAACCAATAATTTTCCTACACCCATCTAACCATCCTTGCTTGAAGGCATGAAAGCACACATAGAAATAAACAAAGAGGTTCTTTCCTGGTTTAGTTTCTTTGTTAATTTTTATCCAACAAGAACTTCTAGGATTTGTTGTCTTGATCATATCTGCATAGTCACATAATCTGGCAAATTCCAGCTTTCAATCTCTCATATTCTCCCTCATAACAATCTATTTAGCCCTCTAACAAATAGTTTTACCTACATAAAGACCCAACACCTCTCTTACTAAATCCTGAATTTCCCAAATCCTAATGTATGGCTGAGAAGCTATTCTGTCCTTGAACTTTCTAGCAACCAGCTTTGAATCACACATCTTGTTCTTGTTTAGAGGTATACATTTGTGAATAGGATTATAGTTCTTAACAATAAAATCACCTGAATCCCTTTCAGTAGAAGCAAACAGCAACCAGTTGCAGTTAGCTGCAATGCACTTCACCCTTATTCTATGTTTTCATTAGGTTTTAACTTCACCTGCCTTCTATACTCTACAGCATAATCTGCAACAGCTTTTCTAAACTGATTTGCACCCTCAAAAATCATTTCAATCTCAAACACAGAAAACTCACAATTTTCATCATACCTAGTTTTCTTGCTTCTCCTTCTTCTAGGTAGATCTACTCCTCTAACAGCATCTACATCTATCTCTTCACTATCTTCACTCTAACAATCAGAACTATCAATATATTCCTTATCTCCACCCAACTTTCCAGAATATTTGGTAGCCTTACTTTTACCAATATCCCCAACGCCTCTACCTACACAACCAGCAACTCCCACAGGTACTTCTTCAGTTTTAACAACCTTTTTTCTTGCTTTTTTGTTTCTTTCTTTGTTGTTGGCTTTTTTCTCCTTCTTTCTTGTCTAAAAGCCCTTAAATCCTTATCAACATCTGAGCCATCTTCTGAAGGAATATCTCCAAGATCTGAATTACTACTCAAATAAACTAATAACTCACTTGTTAGCCTATTAACATCTTCTACATTAATGTCTTCTACATCAGCCTCATCACCTCCTTCTACATCAAAATCTTCTAGGTTAATATCTTCTACATGGATATTTTCTATATCAGTCTCATCACCTCCTTGTACACTAACATCTTCTAGATCAGCCTCATCACCTCCTTGTACACCAACGTCTTTTATATCAGCCTCCCTCTCTTCTTCTACTCCAACAGATTCCCTTTCTATGTTAGCACTATCACCAATACCAACACTTTTTCTTTCTAGGTCTGCACACTCAATAATATCAGGTGCAGGTAAAAAACCAGTGGGATCATCAGGGTCAAGAATTGGTTCATCTAAAAAATAATAGACATAAAAATCAATAGATTTCTCATGTTTTAAATATTTAACCAGTTCATAGAGATGTCTGTCACTTTTAACCAACTTGAACTGATTAGTTACTGCATCTTGATAATAAAACCCCCTAACAGCTTCATACCCTAATTTTTTAGTATAAAATAACAATTCTAGTATGGAAAAGTGGTTCTTGTCAATTTACCTTACCTCTGGCACACAACTTGCAACATATGTAGGGACATCCGTATTGCAAAAGGATCCCCATGGTGCAATTTTGTGAAAATTATCTCCATTTATTACGTCACCTGTGACAAAGGATAAAAATTCAAAGTTACTTAACGAAATGGCCACAGAATATACCCAGAGTACACATCAATAAACTAAAATATACAACCTTTAATGCAAGTTAAGTAAGGAGATAGAATATTCCCAAAATCATAGGCGTAACAGTGATTTCAAAACCCTAAAAACTACAATATGCTAAAATTCAACAAAATTTAACAAATACAAATCATAAGAACACTTACACCAGGAAGATCTGGGGAAAACCCCCAAATTTGTCCTTCGATTTGAGTGGAAATTTGGTTAATTTCAGGTTAATTTAGGGTTATAAAGAGAGAGAGAGAGTTACCGGGGAGAGAGAGAGAGAGAAAAACTTCCGTGGAATGAGATTTTTTCCATTTAAAATTAAAATGTATTAAGTATATCTGGAGTTAGTTTATACACGTGGAGGGTTTTAAGTGGAATAACTTTCCACATCAGCGGCGTTTGGAGACACGCGTCTGGAAGCTGATGAGATGTGGGAAAAAAATGCTCAATTGGAACCAAATTGGAAGTGTTTAGGGGTTTAATAGGTGCAAGCCTTAGTTTAGGGGCCTAACTAAATTTTAGGAACAAGTTTGAGGGGCTATCGATGGGTTTGGCCTAAATAAAACCACTAAAATATAATTAAATATTTAATTAATTGACTTCCACGAATCCATAACAAGAAGACTAGCAATGTACTGTAGTTGTGAGTTGTGTAGCTAAAATCCAACATATCCACAAAATGAGTGTTGAAGAACTTTGAAGCCTAAGATGGATGTGCAGTCATACAAGATTAAAAATGACTACATTTTCCAGCAAGTGCAAGTAGCACGTATTGGGCCAGCTTGTGCGAACCTCAACTAATTCCACGGTATACATGTTACCTCCCACCAACTACAGGTACCAAGTAGTTCTGTTCACCAAGGCTTGGATAAGTGGGAAAAATCACCTAGTATTTTTTGCCTTCACTAGGATTTGGACCTGAGAACTCATGTTTTTTAATCCACTTTATTGACCACTAGGCCACACCCTTGGGGGCTTAAATATTTTTTTCTTGTGGGGTATTAGATTCTCTCCCACTTAAATATTTGTTGGCGAACGAGTTTAAACCATACATATCCATATCAATAATCTATATCTATAATCTATATCTGTATCTATAATATATTAAAAGTGTGAAGACCCTTAGAAAATTGATTTGAACTTTTTGTCCTTCATTAAAACCTTCTTTTATATAAAATTGTCTTTTCACTATTTTCTTAAATTTATTATTTAATTATTTTTATTTACTAGACTCCTAAAATATATATATGGAAGGAGAATCAATTAATATTTTCTTAAATTTATTATTTAATTATTTTTATATTAAAAGTGTGAAGACCCTTAGGAAATTGATTTGAACTTTTTGTCCTTCATTAAAAGACCTTCCTTTAGACAAAACTGTCTTTTCACTATTTTCTTAAATTTATTATTTAATTATTTTTATTATTTTGATATCTCTATTATAGTATTATTTTGTTATAGTTTACAGAATGTCAATCGGCTTAATAATTTTTTTGGTAAAGGTTACGTTTAATTAAATAAATTTTCCAAAAGATGTTGAATTTAATTATTGTATTCATTTTTATTATTTTAAAGAAATATCCTATTTAGTGTAATGTTTAAACTCAATAAAATGAGGTATACACGCGAAGTGCGTTCACCTAAACTAGTATTATCAAATAGCCGCAAACTACGTTTGTCTTGCTCGGACTCTCAGGTAGGTGTGGATCTCCTTAACTGGATGTTCCACCACAACAATTTGACATAAGAAGTCTTCTTTGACCTAAACTAGTGAGCATGTCAGCCCACAATAGTTATAAAGACCTCTTCATATGACAAGTCCCTATCCACCTGAACGAACTCAACCTGTCACATGCTTCTAAAGCATAGACACATAAGGGCTAAGGCCATGTCCTCTTTTCTCAAATCCAGTTATTTTCAATCCACTATCCATTCCAGAAATACCCCCTACTTTTGCTACCAACACCATAAGCACATATAACCCATTAGGAAGCCACAATCCACATACTACATATAGTAAATGAATTGTGGACGCCATCTAATATATATTATTTTCAAACTGAATACACGTATAGAAAATGCCATGGGATAAACAATAAATCCATATTATTCACAACATTGTGGATTAACAATGACAAGTGTAAGAGTCAATTAGTGCTACACGCAACCTGACCCAAGTCAAATATAAGCAATAACTTTAAAAAGCACCAAATACTAAAAGGGCTAAAGGAAATAATGAAGAGACAACAACAAACAGTCATATTATCATTGTCCATATGCTAATTCAATAAAATGCTTAACGAAAGCTTGACAATGACCGCACCTTATTTATAGTAATCATCACAAATCAACTGTCAAGCATTGCACAATTGAGGCACCATTAGGAACAACAAGAATCATATCCGACCACAAAATGTTCCCACTCAACCCTCCATCCTCATCCCTCCACACTTGAATCTCCGCACACATAATATCAACTTCTTTGCCGCTCCCTTTTCCTTCCCACATAACATAAAATCAATCATAAAAATTCACCATCGTAGCACCACACAAAAACTTTGGTAACCCCTTATCCACCCCTCTCAACTCTTTTCATACATCTTCTTTCATATCATACCCTCTAATCTTACCCCAAATAATCATAACAATACAATACCCTTCCCACCACTGAAGCCCGTCCTCTCCAACTCAAATCAAGCCTTTTCAACACACTCTCCCATTGACACTCTTTAACATCGTACACCACTCCTCCCCTATCCTCTATCGCATAAACCCTGCCCCCATAACCGCACACACCCACCCATCACATAAATCTTCCCATTCACAACACCAGTCGTAACAAACTCTCTACCAATCCTCATCCTCGGTCATATTTCCTAATAATTAAACCTACAATAAAAAAACCCACATATTATTCGATGGTATTTCACTAATAGATCTACCAATCACATATATCTTAGATCCCAATACAGCAAAATCCGATCTAATCGACTTAACGGGCATTGAACAAACTGGAAATAATTTGTGGGAGATGAGAGTGTACCAGTGGAAAGTGAAGTTAATACAGAGGTTTAAGTAGAGGAAAGTTTCGGTAGTACGAAGAAGTGATTGGGTATTGTAGAGTGCAGAGGAATTTAAGGTGGACCGCCAAGATTTGGAGATGAGAAACAGTTTAGGGTGATGGGAATGGGGGATTCTTGCTAGACATTGTAAGGCTATGACGTCTGGGAGATTAGGGATGAGCTGTGATTGTGGGGAAACATCCACCATTCGTATCAAAGAAAACAAAATGGTCAAGTTGTGGATTTAGGATTCTTGTATGGAGGTAAATCTCAATTTGGAAAGGGTTTTGTTCATGAGGATGGATGGGGAAGGAGGAGGAGAAATGTACAAGCACCGAAGCAAATGATACAACAAAACTGTACTATTCCCTCACTACCAAAATATATGTCACTATTTCCTTTTCAAGATTCAAATAATATGAATTCTAAGGTATGTTATGTCTTTTTAATCATATTAATGAAAATAATTACTATAGTTTAGAATATTTTTTGTACGCTTTTTTTAAATATTTTTAATTTGAATATTAAATCAAACTAATCTAATGTAATTTAACTTGAAAATATTAAATTGACTATCAAAAAGAGAAAATAACAATCATTTTACAATAGAGAGAGTACTAATAACCCTTGTTGTAATTTTTCTTTTTCTATGAATTTAGATTATTTTATCTCATTTCCATAATTAATTTATGTCTGCGGGTGTGGCACATGATTTTTAGGTGATTGGATGAGAATTAAGAAACTTTTTTATTTTGAAAGACTTGAAATCTAGTGTAATTGACCAAAGTCAGTATTTGGTGATATCAAGGTTGAAATAAAAATTTCAAAGTTTCTTTAGCTTCGAAGTATGATTTTTGTGTTCATAGGATATTTGGTTCTAGTACTGAAGCGTTTCGATAGATTTTGATTAGTCGATTTGAAAGTTGAAAGTTTAAGATCAAGATTTGATTTCAATCAACACTTGATCAAAATGATCTCTGATCAATATTTTGATGGTTCCATTAAGCTTGAAGTGTCTTTTTCAGTCTAACAACATATAAGAGCTATGTTCATGGGGTCTCAAATTAATTTCAAAGGTTTGTTTGAGGATTATTGAACTTAAACTCACAATTGGTTTGCTGGTTCTAGTCGTGCCAGCTGAATTCCTATTTCGTATTTCACATTTACGAAGAAGGAAGAGGGGTGATATTTAATTAATTTACTTTCCCCTTTTATTTATTCTCTCTACCTTTTCGAGTCTCTGCGCCTAAGAACTGAAATTGCAACGACGAGAGTTTTAATATATATGACTTCTAATGGTTATTTATAATAGGTAAGTTAACAAACATTAGAAAGCATTAACAGGGTGCAAACTAAATTTACTAAAATCTACATTAAGGCAGAAACACATCATTCATGGGTCAAACACATCAAACATAATCACGACATAGAAAATGTACTAAGACACGCAATTCTATTAGACCTTTATCAAGAAAAATCTAGAAGAAATATGAGAAAGAAAGGTTGCTTACTATTAATAAAGGTGGGTAAGAAAGAAAAACGAGGTGATTAGCTTTGTAACTTTGTTCAATCTAAAAGTTTGGCTCATATGGCATATCCTTAATTTACAAGAGTTCTAATATTTTCAATTGGACACACTTTTAGGAAATTAAATTTTTTTTCTCTATTCTATTTATATGCGGTCCTAACCTTACTACAATAGAGGCATTTCAATTCGCCTTATATGTGAAATAGAGAAAAAGAATGATTCAATGAGATATGTTTGCATGTTTAGAGTACACACCCTCTCACTCAACTAAGAAAAGAGATAGAGAACTTATGTACTTCGAGAATTTCTTTACCATTTCTTACTAAATTTCTTTATTCACTAATCAATTAAAGAATCAATTAGTTATAGCAGCACATGCCATTAAAAAAATAGCCCCGAAAAAACATTCAAAATGAAGGTCTATGACACGCCCCAAACTTCAAGACATGTCGTATGGGCACCTCGAGCACACATGTACCGGAGGTCGCCCTGTAACCCAACTTAATTATCAACAATCATCCACACGGGTCGGATGAATCTCGACCATAAAATAAAAATAGCGGAAATATAAGTGTAATAGGCAATGCTAGACAATATCTATCATTTCATTAATAACAACAGTTTAGAAAATATGCCTAAGTCCACAATCATTCACGAAACCTCTAAACAACCGAGTAAAAGATATGTCGGGATATGCCCCCACAATAGCCAAGTACCAAACCTATACAAGTCTATGACATAAAATAATGTGACTATGAAAGGTAGGTCTTCCAGAGTAGGGAAGATCACCACTTCAAGGTCAATGCACAAGTCCGCTCGAACACCGGTTCACTCCATAGAAGAAGATGCTCCGGCTCCTACATCACATGGAGACATAGCATCCAAAGACGGTTAGCGATTGGAGCGCTAGTATGTAACTCAAGGATAAGGATAAAATAACATCACCATTCCACACAAGTCAATATATATCATATTTACACATTTATCCTTACACATAGATATATCACATGCTAATTAAGTTATCAAGACTTAATAACATTCTCAAATACTTTAATCATATGACACAAAGTAGAGGACTCTGACATTCCACGCTTAGGTCCATACCATCCTCATTAGGCATAAGACTTTAACAACATTCACATATCATTAGGCAAGGTACTTCATCCATGATTACACTTTATCAAACAAAGGGACTACAACCACATAGTTATTTATTAAAATAAGGGCTCTACCCATATACCAAATCACTTAGGCGTGGAACTCTAAATCACATGATCACACATTTAAATAGGCATGGAACTCTAATCACATGCTCTTGCATTCAAGTGGGCATGGAACTCTAATCGCATGCTTACTCGTGCAAGTGGGCATGAAACTCTAATCATATGTTTACACGTTCAAGTAAGCATAAAATTCTAATCGCATGCTTACACATTCAAGGGGGTATGGAACTCTAATCGCATGATTACATATTAAAATGGACATGGAACTCTAATCGTATGATTACACGTACATGTAGGCATGGAACTCTAATTGCACGCTTACACATTAGGCGAGGTATTTTAACCTCAAGAGATATCTTTAAGCAAGGGAATACAACCATAAGATATTAGAAGAGGGACTTTGACCATAAGTCATTTCATAAGGTAACGGACTCTAGCCACAAGCTATCACATCGCCATCGTTAGACAAGCTATCACATCGCCATCGTTAGTCGATGTTTGAACTCTTAACCCACTAGCTCATACATTGGCATCCGTATCATTCTTTTCACATATTGGAGCAACACCACACATTCAAGAGCTTTAGCCTATTTAGCCATTTCGACACCATACACGAAAACATGGTCCTTATGGGAGCCTTCAATGCTCAACTATCTCAATAAGCCAATGTCTCCATTCAATTCATCATGCATTTTAATTTGTGGTCATCAAGACCCTCATAAGACATTTACAATTCAAGTTTAAGTTTAGGAAATGAACCTCTCTTCATAACCATCAAACCAACATGGTTAAAGTTAACAAATTACCTAACCACACCAACACAATACCAATTAACAAACATTCATACAAAACGGGCCACAGCCCTATTTAAGCCACAAGCTAATGCATTACACGCTTGACAAGATTCTTATTAACTATTTCTAAGAATTCACGATTATTATACATGGCCAACAAGGCCTTGACCAATCCTCTACAAGTATTCATATTCATTTAGACATTATCATGACTCATTTATGTTCACTAGACCATTTCCCTAGATACATATTTGGCCTTCACGAGACCATTTAACGGTTCGTCATGTTAATAGGCCAAATGCCTTGATATAAAACATCATTCATTACATTTACGGTCATCAATACCCACATAATCATTCACATTACATTAGCAAGCTTACACCACATTTGGGTTCAACACCCAAAACAAGTTTGTTTTCATGTTTAGGGCCTTAACCTCTTATTAACCATTATTAAAACAATATCATCAATTACATAATACATGACTTATAATACCTTTTACAATATCATTCATCAACCATTTATACTCCTTAGGCCATTCCTCTAGCTCAGCACATCACTAACATTTTACTAGATAACTCACTTAGACATTTTCACAAACATTTTGTGTGCATACCTTTAACAAGACCATTTTCATGATAGAAATCATTAAGACTAGGGTTACTTAAGATACTCATGTTAAACAACATACAACAAGAACCCATATATACAACCTACCATCAATAACATTATCAACACAAGTATAAGCAAGAATCATCATTATTCATTGATAGGTATCAAAAACCCTTTTCATTTGATTCAAAACCACCATGTACACTTACTAATCCAAGTGTAAAATACATGTGTTTAGAGTTATTTAAAGAGGGAAAAAGATGCATACCTTAAAAAAAGATGACCCACCAATAATCTTGACTCTTTCCTGCCACTATATGAACACCCTCCAAACTCTAGCCTCCAATCTTGCTCCAAGAAGCTTTTTAGAGTGTTTGGAATGTTTAAGTTTTGTAAATGAAGACTTTGGAGGCTACCATGCCTTATATAGTGCAAATACTTAGGGTTTTAGGCAAGAAAAATGACCAAAAGGTCCTTAATAAAAAGCTAAAAAGTACACTTGTGTAGAGGTACAACTCCACTATACGGTTCACTTAGCAACCATGACCTAGGGTACGAGTGGTACCCTAAATTGTACCCCATATTTCTCTTTGGCCAACCACACTGGTTAGGGTACGACTAGACACTCTTGAGTCGTATCTAAAGGGTACGTCTCATGACCTAACTCGTATCGACCACCCGTAACCAAAACAGTCCACTAGGTTTGGCGTCTCTCTCTTCACGGTTGAGTTGCATACCACTCGTATGCATTGGTTATGATTGAGGGAAGGTCAAGTCATATAGAAGCCAGTATACTACCTTAGTATTCTGTCTAAGATACAGGAGGAGAGGAGAAGAAGGGTACGAACCAAGCCCTTCAACAGTACCCACCCCAGAGATACCAAAAGTTGTTCTTTTAAGGGTTCAAGTCTAGGTGTTTCAATTCTCCCCCACTTGGACCATGCGTCTTCGAATGAGGGGCAAGGCAAGCATAAATACAAGTTAAGACATCAACATACATCAAGGCAACCTTTACAGAAGTTACAAACAATACACAATAAGGATTCAACACAACACATATCATGATCATCACCAACCAACCAAAAATTTTTGCAAGGCCATATTCTTGGGTATTTCAGTCTAGGAATGATTTCGAAAGGGGGTCGAAGAGAATGTAGTTCATTGAAGGCTCAAACAACAGTCTCCCACAAAGATGACCTTGTGGTCAACTTCTATTTTGCTTGTTGAAAGATTCATTCGAATCTCTTTTCTCACTCAATATTTTAAATAGGGTAGGCTCTTTAGCAGCCGCAAAGACGACGGATAATGCAACGGAATACAGGAATACATAGAGTTGAACATAGTAATTAAGAAATTAAAAAATTTTATTGAGATTGAAAATTTGCTGAAATGCTTATCATAGGTTCTTCTCTTCATCGGAATAACATGACCGTTATGCTCATTACTAAACTTGTTGAAGAGATGAGAATGTACACAAAAAAATTAGCTCACTCAACTGAAACAAGAAGGATGAGAGTAGTCTCTTTCCAATAGGCTATCTGCCACATAGACAAAAATTAGTCATTTGATTTTATATGATCATTTTCTTATTGATTAAATTAAAAATTGAACAGTTAAAGATTAAGAATTGAAAAAAGGTATCTTATTAGTTAATTTATTAGTTTAGCGTATTTACAAATCAAAAATTGATAAATCGAATCGATAATATATAAATATGAACCAATCAATGCGCACCTCTAGTGTCAGTTGCATTCAAGAAAAAGGAATGACTGGGCAGTTTTTAGAAAACCCCATTTTGGACATAAATCTCGCAACTCCATTTTTAAAGCTTGGGAACTCAATTTTGCTAAGATTCAAAAGGTGATTTTGAAGGATTCTTCTGTAGGTATGCTTTTTACACTATATTTACACATGTTCAGTGATCTATTTGTGATGTCATCTTCAAATCTTAATTTTGAATTGAAAAATTTGGTGCTAAAGTTAAGAATTGACATTCTAATAATTTGAAGGTTGATTTTAACTCTATTTTAGATGAAATTTCATAATTGAGTTTGTTAAGTTATGAGTAACATGGTTTTCAAATAAAAGTTCAATTTTACCCTTATCACATCGAAGTTGACTTTTGGATTTTTGGGAACGAAATTAAATATAGAAATATGATTGCTATAACTTCGCATTCATATGTAGAATACGTATTTGATCAGATTGAGCTCATTCAAGAGGCTCTTTGAAAGGGTAAAACTTTGGTTTGATTTTACGGACTTCCTTTAAGAAAAGTTGAGACTTTCTTTTACTCTTTTTCAAAGTCCTTAGGAGTTGACCCTACAAGGGAGTAATAGAGATATATGAGTTTCCGTATAGGTGAGATGACAAGCATTTATGCGGGTACTGATATTATATGAAGAGTAAAAGTAATTAATTATCTTGACTGAACTAATTCTTTGAAAACTGATCTATCTAGCATGACATGAATGTCGTCAGATATTGATTCTCTCGTTGATTATAACTCTTATATATGTTGGGAGCATAACAAATGATTAACTATAGCTATTGCTGATGGCACGATTCTCCCGATAGGCAAAATATATAACTTCTACATATCTTGTGATATTTATTATTAGAAGGCATTTTTACATTTCGTCATTGTGATATCTATTTTCTGCAATTGAGATATTTCATTAAATTTCATATGAGTTCACGTGCATATTATTTGTTGAATCATATGACTCTTCTCCGATGATCTTCAAGCAAAATTCGGAAGCTCAAGATATATTTAATTTGAGACACAATTCCTTTTTTTATATTACTCTCTCATGACCTACAGACATGATCCTAAAGGAAAACTTCTAGAGTTGAAAACTTTTTTAAAAAGTGATAGTATCTGCATTAAGATTTCATTTTCACTTATATATTCAAAATCCAAGGTTAAAAAAAAAAAAAAAAAAAAAAAATTATGGCAAATAAATAATATAAACAATCAAATATTTGGAGTCTGAGATATGCTTGATGTGCCAAGAGTCGGCATTATAAACGAAACTCAATACTTTTGCATGTAAATTAGAAATCACAAAACACCAAATTCCTTTATTTATTTAACAAAAAACTATAAATTTACAATAAGAAGTATTTTGATTAAGAACCTAACTCTACAAAAGTATTATACAAAATAACATATGTTTCTGATTTAAAATATTATATGTTAGTTGTTTCTGTTTTAAAATATTTCGTTAGTTGCAGGAGTAGTAGTTAGTGTAACTCCAATCTCTACTAAGTAGGCAGTAGCATATGTTTTTTTAATCGAAAAAGGACAGGAGGGAGAAAGAAATGAAAAGAAATTTAGACTACCGCTAATCAATATCTATATATATTATAAAGTAGAGGATGAAAAGAAGTCACGTGTCAGTTTTTAAGACAAGTTTAATAGTAGTGTAATAAGATTTTTATAATTAATTGAATTTGAAATAAAATTATCTTTTAAAAAAGTTATTAATTAGTTTAAAAATAGAAACACACAATGAAAGAGTTCTAAATAAACTCTTATATTTCATAAAATTATATGTATCAAATATAATAATAAATATATTATTATTATTATTATTATTATTGATAAATAAAAATAATATATATATTTGGTGTATATCTAAAATTTATACTTACTTGCAATTATTTTAAAGTTGAAAATATGAATTAGAATTTATAGAACTCTTATATTTCATAAAGTTATATGTATCAAATATAGTAATAAATATATTACTATTATTATTAGTATTATTATTGATAAATAAAAATAATATATATTTTTGGTGTATATCTAAAACTTATCCTTATTTGTAATTATTTTAAAGTTTAAAATATAAATTAGAATTTAATAATTAAATTTGAAATACATTTATATATTTAAGTTGTCAATTGATTTTTATAAAAAAAAAAAATCAACAGAAAAACAAAAGAAAGAATAAAGATAAAAAAGAAAAGAAAAGAATTTTAAAAAAAACGTGAAAAAAGGGTAAACTACTAAAAGATAATTGAGAGATTGCTAATTTTAAATTAAAATAATTATAAAATAAAACTACATAGAAAATAGTTAGTTATCACACTATAGTGTTCGAATTGGACTCTTATTATTGTTTAACTAATCATATAAGATGTTCTCTATTCTATCAATTTTTTTTTTGAATTTCAATTGGAGATATAATATCTTCTTAAAGATAAAATAATCTTTTTAAAAAAATAATATTAGATATATTTATTCCATAAATATTCCATATCTTGAACATCTATATCTATATCTTTTATATTAATAATTAGTTAAAAGATTATAAATATTTAAATTTGAAAATATATCATCCCTTATAAAAAAATAAAGATTTTCATTACCTTAAAAATAGAAACTCATGGTTAAAGAGTTCTAAATGGATTTTTACTCTTTCATATATTTATCTCTTTAAAAATTTAAATTAATATATAAAATTATCTAAATAAAATTTATTTAAATATAAAAAAAAAGATAAAAATATATGAATAATACTAATAATAAATACAGTAAAAGCAGTAGTGCATGGTGCATAGTATGTGTAATAATAATAATAATAATAATAATAATAATAATAATAATAATAATTAATTAAATAAATAGTAATAATTACAATAGTAGTAGTAGTAGGATATTTATTGGGATAAATATAAATTTTAAAAAATAGAGGAGAAAAATCTTATAAAGACTATTATAATTTAATGATTTAATTTAATTTAATTTTAAATAAAAATAAAAATTCCTCCAACTATCCCACTCATAAAGATTATTATTAAATTTAAATTAAAATCAGTTGTTGGTTGTGAATTCTCCTTTTATATGGCAACTATAAGATTTTGTTCCTCTACTTTTTAAAATTTATATTTATTTCAATCAATATCTTAATCAGTTAGTTTTTTGAATTTAAATTTAAATGAAATTCAAATTTGAATGAAGTTCTACTAATTAATTAGTATAATTTAATTTAATTTTAAATATAAACAAAAAATCCTTCAATTATCCCACTTAAAAAGATTATTATTAAATTTATCAGTTGTTGGTTGTGAATTCTCCTTTTATATAGCAATTATAAGATTTTGCTCCTCAATTTTTTTAAATTTATATTTATTCCAATCAATATCCTAATCAGTTAGTTTTTTAAATTTAAATTTAAATGAAATTCAAATTTGAATGAAGTTCTACTAATTGACTGTCACGACGTAAATGGCCATGAGTGGCACCCACACTAATATTCCTGTGGGAGAACCATCTTTTATTAACTAACACCATTCATTATCTAACGATTGTTTACCAATTAATCCTTGCCTAACTATTCATTAGTTAACCAACACTTATTATAATAGAATCACTAGTCAACACTTATTATAATAGAATCACTAGTTCACTAGCCATCACATAACCTCTAGTTATTAGCCTAAACATTATCCTTCACATAATCCTTGTTCAAGGGATAACAACTAACCACTATTTATTTAATAGTCAGCATCTAACATCTAGTCAAGGTTCATCACTAGACCAAAATCATCATTTATCCACCATTCATTACTATCAACTAATCAATCCTATATTTGTTAATCATTACTAGACAACACATTACTACTTGTCACCTAACCATCTTTTCTTGACATCATATTCTCATATCATCCTCTCAATTCTCAAACCATCAATCTCATCAGTATAATAGTACAAAAAATAAATAAGCAACATAGAATTTCTAGTTTCACAATAACAAGAAATAAAATAATTCCATCATATTTATCAACAAAAACAACTTAGTCAATTTTCATTACTTAACAAAAATAATTCACAATAATGACAAAAATCTAGCAACATAATTTTAGCCAAATATCAAACACAAGTAATCAATAAGTTAACAACTTTCACAAGTCTTTACGTATTAACAACTTTTAGAGCTTATTAATAGATACCAATTGAGATTTCCTAGATTTTTATTCAAAATTATTAAAATACCAATTGAAACTGTATAGATACCAATTGGATTCAATCTAGTAGTCCAAGATTAGGACGACACGGTGGAGAAAAAGAAAGGAAAAGGACTTCTACATGCCTCAAAGACTAACGAAGATTGGGTGTGGGGCCCTACACACCAAACTCTACTTGACATTGGTTTTATTAAAAGATACCAATTGAAATCGCCAGCTGGCAATTGAATTCAAGTAATAGCATGTAAGAAAGAAGAATTTGAATTTTCCTAGTGTCCTATAACCTCTCAAAGAAAAGTACAGACGTCTCCGTACGGTTTCACAAAACTCTACTAGACATGTTCTTGTACGATGAGATCGACGAACCTAGGACTCTGATACCAACTTTATCACGATCCAAATGGTCATGAGTAGCACCCATACTAATCTTCCTGTGGGAGAACCATCAAAACCGAACCATTACCCAAACACAGTCAATATTAGATGATATTATTATAAAATTCAACATAATAACAAATATTCATAACTAATTATTATTAATGCAAAAATTCAAACAAACTACTTACTAAAATTTCCAAGACCGAAAGTCAACATACAAGAACTACTAACAAAGATCATATCTAAAGTGATATCCAAAAATAAAGTAAATAAAGAATGTTTCGTTGCCCGAAAGATGGACAAGAATAAATAAGATGACCCATGGCAGCCTGGAGATGGATTGCTCACCCTTGGATCAAGATCTTCTATCAAAATCTAGAGGTGAGGTCATGTCTGAGCCTAGAACACTTTCTGCACTCAACAAAAGAAGAGTACAGGGTAGTATCAATACAAATCACTATGTACTAGTAGGTATCATAGACCAACTTAATTTAATAGCATTTACACAACATAAATCAAATAACAAGTAGACAGATATCGTTTCACCACAAATATTTAATGAATCAAAAATGCAGCAACAATAGGTCAAACAACGCTCACAAACAAACCACATAACCGTCAAGAGTATCAACCATACTGTAAAAATCCACAGAAATAACACAAATATGTACACACAGCTGCGCCTAACATGTGAAATGAGTGCATAATGATGTTGTGCTAAGCCTAGAATACAATGATGAAATTGAAAGTACCAGAGATTCCTAGTGGCATACCATCAGATAATGAATGGTGTCAGTTAATAAAAGATGGTTCTCCCACAGGAAGATTAGTGTGGGTGCCACTCATGGCCATTTGGGTCATGACATTAACTTCTCCTATATATGCTTCTACAATCTATTCATGGGTTTATTTACTGAATTCTTCATATTCTATATTTTAGATTTTTTTTGTTTTAACAATTTTACTTTTTCATATGCAGATGAATTATGGTGATGTTACACGTTAATATATTTTTCTAGCTTGAATTCAAGTAAGTAATATTTTCTGTTATGATTTTGTTCATTTCATTTTTGATAAAAATAAATAAAAAGAGATAAGTTGTATTAATTATCCTCATCACTTTTTCTCTTATTTTAGTTGTTGGTGGTGATGCGGTATATTTCTTCTTGATGCTTATTTTTCTCAAGAATTTTTTTATTTTACTCATAAATTTAACTTTCAAAAAAAAAATTATTAATATTTTTTTGCAGTAACACTAGCAACAAGAATAATAGTGTTACTTATTGGTAAAATCTAAGAACGTAAAAAATATTTTTCAATTATTATTTTATGTATTTGCTTTATAAAAAAAATTATATGTTTAATATTTATTTGATTTGAAATGAGAAGTTATAAAATTGTGATAGGAAAAGTTTGCAAACTTAAAAATAATCTATTTAATTGATTTGATTTGTTTTGTTTTGTCTTTCCTTACCATCATAGCAATATTTGATATATATATATTCTAAATTAGAATCGAATTATTTAGTAGTTGACATATAAATTATTCATATATAAAGATAAAATTATTATTATTGACAGATTAAATTTTTTGTTTATGTGTTTGAATTTTATCTGAAACTATTTGAATGTGTTTGTATAGATTAATTATATAAGTAATACAACATGTTCATGTTAATTTATTGTTTCACACTACTAAATAAATGCATATTCATTATGAATTTTGACATAAAAATAATTAACTATTGAGAGTTCATATACTTATAAAGTAATTGTGAAATTTAATGAATTATTTAAATAATATTAAATTAATTTTTTAATAGAAAATTATATTTCAAAATTAAGCAAGATGATAAGTTAATAAGTTATTTATTAAAAATAACAGACTTATGACATCTGTACAAAAATGGGGTGGGTAGATACATGGTGCGGATATTAAAGTTTAATTTTAAAATAAAATAAAGTAAATAAATGACATTCAAAAATATTACTAACAAATTTAGACATTTTAAGAATTGTGAAAATAAATAATAAAAAGAAAATATATAAGGAATAATAATTTATGATATATTAAAGAAAACTAGTAGGTACTTATCTTAAGTCAAGTGACATGCTAATTAAAAGTTAAATATTAATATTACATTCGCTACATGTCATTCAAAATTGATACTACTTTCTCCTTCTCAAAACAACTAACATGTTTATGTGCAAAATCAAGCCTGAACATTACGGTTATCAAAAGAAAATAGTTGACATATTTACTAAAATATTTGTCTCAAAATAGTTGTTAGTTTAAAAGATTAAAAAATAATTAATTATTTTTTCCAACTCTACCTTATCATTAACTATTCTAAAATTAATGAAAATTAAAAAACTAATAAGAAATATATCAGTCAAATCACATTTTTAATTAATTATTCTTTAAGAATTGTGCAATATTAAATGTGCTAATTGTTTTGAAAAGGAGGAAATAATGTATAACAGTTAATGACCTTTATCCATTCTACAATAAACGTGTATATATATATATATATATATATATATATATATATATATATATATATATATATATATATATACAGCTTTCTTCTCACAGTTCTTCGTCTCTCATTACAAATTATAATTCTCTTTAAATATAAAAAATGGGTTGATAATAACTCACTTCAAAATAATATTTTTTTTTCTATTATTTAATTTATGAAGAAGTTTTCTTGAGTTTTTCTTTTTTAGTGATGATTTTGTTGGTATTGTTGACTTGCAAAGAGATGGGAAAGAAGCAGAATACAACCGACCTAATATTTGTTTAATTGTGATAATAAAATAAAAAAAATATAAAATAATTCTTTTTACAACAATATGATTATTTTTTTTTTCGTATTTATTTAGTTAGAGATGGGGATTTGGAGGGGGTTGGGAGGGAGAGGGTAGAATTTTTTTTTTTTCATATTTCATTGAAAAATATTATGATAGTTGAACCTTTCTTAAATAATATGATTTAAAATGATATAAAAGCAAGTAATTAGATGCAATGTATTATTTATAAATTTTAAACGAAAGAGATGAAAGGCAGTATTATAAAAATTTAAAATTATTATTGACAATCTAAAATCTTTAAATAATAAACAATATAACAAAAAAAAATATGAAATATAACTTTTTTCGTTTTGCAAGTTGAGAATTATTTTTACTCATAGAGATTTAGTTGGAGGTGGAAAAGGGGGATGTGATGGTATGATAAAGTAAATGATGAAACGTAAACTTCTTTTGTA